>NC_143550.1:94750909-94905303 GCF_054136105.1 Typopeltis vanoorti | reverse complement strand
AACAACTTATCTATGTGATTCAGGATTCTCAGTTTCATTTTCAATCAAGTCCAAAACAAGAAACAAACTGGAGCCTGAACATGATATGCAGGTATTTATTTCAAAAACTGTACCAAGAATAAAACTGTTGGTGGATAAGAAACAAAATCAAGAGTCTCACTAGTCGATTTTACTACAGCTTAATAAAGATTTTACAATTTTATGATAATGCAATTGATTTATTTACCGAATAAAGCTTTTATGAAAACTTAATTACTATTTATTTCTTATATTCTTTGAATCTGTATGGTAAACTTAAGAATTCATTTCTTATTATAATGAATAGGGGACACCAGATAATTTACTAAAAGCCAAGGGGAGTGGGAACCCCTGAGCTATTCGAAGCACTACAGTTATATGGTGTAATTGGGGCATTATATCAAGCAATACTTAGTCTTTATTTGAGTTGTAAGTCAGCAGTTAGAATTGCAGGAAGTACAGGAAGGTGGTTTAATGTTGAGTTAAATCTGGGATAATGTACAACAGACAAGGATGTACATTATCCCCTCTGTTATTCATTATCTATGGATCACATTAAGAAGGAAAGTTGTATTAAACATGATATCAAAATTGGAGATGTTAATGTCAGCTCTTTGCTTTATGCAGACGATGTTATACTTCTAAATAAATCCGCTATAAGTCTGCAAGATTCTCTGACTAAATTGAATAAATGTTGTAATAGATATGGTATGAAGGTCAGCATTAAAAAGACAAAGACAATGAAAATAAGCAGAATCATTGAAAATGTCAACTGTGTCATGAATGGAGAACCTGTGGAACAAGTAAAACATTTCAGCTACTTAGGCATGATTTTTAGTGAAGATTGCAAATTCAATATAGAAATAGACAACAGAATCAGCAAAGCTGGTATGGTGGGAAGTCAATTGAATAAATTCATATGGAATAAGAGAGAAATTAGTCAGAACACTAAATTAGCTGTATACAAGACAGTGTTCAAACCAGTTTTAACTTATGGATCTGAGAGCTGGGTCAGAAGTAAAACACTTGTCCAAAGACTACAGACCATAGATATGGGAGTCCCGAGAAAGATTATGGGCATGAACAGATGGCATCAATGGCAATATCATATTAAAAATGAGGATATTAGGAGAGAGAGAGGGAACTTGACATTGTCTGCATCCAGGAGTGCATTAGCAGATCTAATCTTAGGTGGTATGGTTACTTAAACAGAATGGGCGAAGAAAGATTAGCAAAACAAGTTTTCTCTGCCAGGTTGGTCAGGGAAAAGAACCAGAGGAAGACCAAGATATGGGTGAATTGATGCAGTAAAAAGTGCCTTAGAAGACAGAAGTATAAGACCTGATAATATTGGAGTCTTGACTGATTTGGAGAAAAATTGTACATAGGAAGTTAGTAATTATGTAAATTTTTCATGTAGTACTCTCATATCCTGTACACCCCTTGAAGGCATATATCAGGAATTTGATGGTTGGAAATAAAACTTTAATAAAGTTATTGGCAGCCACTCATGATCAAATAACTTGTAGTGAATGCTATGTTTTAAAACAAAGCCAAAGTGAAAAAAATGAAAACGTAAATGCTATTTGCATTCTCTGTGCTAGGCTGCCTGAAGTTCTAGTTTAGTTGCTGACTGGAGGAACTATTTTTAATCTTTTCTTCAACTGATTCCCAAGTTGGTCTATCTCTAGCACTGGCATGTGGGTTTTTTTCTCCTAGACACTTGTGCTTTTTGTCCCATAAACTTGAGAAAATCGAATGTAGAATCCACACTATTTCAGACAATAATTTGTTAGGGTTAGGTACCACGAAATAGTGACACGTCAGTCATCTCTTCATCAGATGCCACTAATAATTATTGATCATTGTGGGCCATCTATCTCCTGTTGGCTACTGGTGGAAATTGAACTGTCCTCTCAGTCTCCAAAAGTAAGATGGGGATTCCCTATAAATGGGGAGGGGGAATTCCCTTACCACTTGTCTCTGATAGCTTACCTGTGGCAAGTGGGTGAGTAAATTTCTGGAGTCTTGCCTATAACTGAACTGCCAACTGATTGTCCAGCCACTATCTTGCTCAGTTTCAACAGCAAAAAAAAATTGTCCAATGTGGAATGGGAAATTTTACTGTTCTAATTGGGATACCCACTTGGTGTCCAGGCCATGGTTTTCCTAAAAGTGTACCAGAGAGGTCCAGTCAAGAGAAACATCTCATTAAGTGGCTTGCTACAAAAACTCCAGCTTACACTATAGCCTACAACACTTGCAAAAGATTTACAGATATCACTATGAATGGTTACAAAACATTTACTGGGTATAATTTTGAAAGGTATGTTTTTTTTGGGGGGGGGGGAACTAAAACTTATTGCCTGTGCAAGTGGAAATCATGCCTTTGGTCCTCTTGCAAAAGTTGTTAGGCACAACCTCTCTTTCTCTCATCTTTCATCCAAATGATAATATTGCAGTGTCACTTAAACATAATGCTGTTCTTCCGGCATCATTCTTCTCATTCAACTTTGCATGGATGACAAGGCAAATCACCTTCTTCCTTATCTGGAACATTGCATTATACGTTTCCTATGGCTGTGTGCCAGAAAAATACTAGTAGAATTTTGAATATTCTGAATGACAAGAAGGCTTCAAATCCTGATGGTATCCCACTATCTGTGCTCAACAGGTGTAAGAGGTGTGCCAAGGAGTACACCTGTTCTTTATCACCTCTATAGTATATTATACTCAGCCGGCATAGACTCCCCAGCTTGGATGCAAGCCCATATACAGCTGTTTACAAGAAAAGGTGATTAGTGTTTATAATCAAACTGTCGACTTATTTGTGCCTCAATGTTTTCTGTTAATGTAGAAGATCATCAACAGTCAACTTCTGTAACACCCGGGGAACTGTCAACTAATCAATGACCACTAGATTCCTTCACCTGCATCACTTACCTATGGACACTCAACAGTCTACCTTTCTTCCTTTCCTTGTACTCTTTTACTGATTTTTCTTGGTTTGTTTCCTCACATACATAAATGATCTTCTCTTGGCCTCAAACCCCATACACAGTTTTGCTGATATTAGCACTCTCTGCCTACTCTACTCATGACTCACATGTGAAACTTCCAGACTCTCTCTGCAGTAATTGTCCTAAACACAGATTTCAGTGCAGCTTTCAGTGAGGCAGTAACAACCTAGTTGCCTTCGATACCTTCAGGACATTTTTTTTTTTCTTTCTCACAAGGTTAACTGAGGTATTCTCTTTTTATTTTTAGTGGTGCTCAACTTAACCCTCACTGGCCTGGTTGGCTGAGTGGGTAGATAGCAACCAGGAGGCTGCAGGTTTGAATCCTGCCAGAGGCATGGATGTTTGTGATTCCTACTAACCATTTACCATATTTACTGCTGTAACCTGTGGCCTGGCACAGTATGACCTTTGATGTTTTTGTGCCATAAAAATCAAAAATAACTAACTTAATCCTCGGACTGACTCATGCTCTGAACTTTTCCTGGCATAATCGCATCACTTCTATAGTATCTATAGCTTCCAGAGAACTTGTCATAATTTTTCCCTTGGGATATTCCTTTCAGCTTTCCTAGCTCTTTGTAGAAGTCATATCTGAGACTTTGGAATTCTATTCTCCCATTTAAGGTGGCGAACTTAAACCTCTCAAAAAAAAAGAAAAAAAAAAAAAAGAAAAAAATCTATATGTTGTTCAGGAGTGGTTTGATTTGTTGACAATCTCTCTCACACAGTTTCTTCTGCTGGTGCCTCCTAGATGGTCAGTTTCCACATTGTATCTCTTGTGTAGATATTTCCATGGGTGTAGTTCAACAGGAGTGAACATCCATCATGCCCACTATTTTTTGCTAAACTTAAGTCTTATGTCTTCATACCACAGAAGCTTTTGAAATGACATTTTAATTCTACCCTAGTTTTTTTTTTGTACCCCATCCATAAAAGGGTGTAAACCTATGGTATATCAGCACTATGAGAGGACTAATAATTTTTATTATATTTTTTTTTTTTTGCATTTTTATTTAATTTTTACAGCCTAGAAACCAAACATAGAGCTTTTCAAGCCATTTCAGGCCTCCAGTAAGTGGGCAGTGGTCTCATGCCAGGTGATGAATTCATCTCCACCTAAAGACAATCACAAACATGTCCATAGCAGATCTTAACCTGCAGTCTGTTAGTTGGAAAGTGGATACGTTAGCCGCTGAGCCAACCAGACCATACAGTTTATTTTCATGTGGTGGTTTTCCTCCATTAATTAACATGACTCATTTATCTTTTCACCAAAAAGCTATAATTCAAATTTTGAAAATGGCTTCAAAATTTCATTCTGTGACTTTGAAACAACTAAATTAATAGGTGAGTTTGGACACACACTCTGAATCAGTGTTTATTCTTTTTGAGCATGTTGTGTGTGAGTAATCATTTGTTTTGAACTGACCTTTATTTCTATTCAGACTTTCTCATTTCTGAATTGGTAGAAAACTTTCTTTTCAAAATTTCATTATCATCAATTTTATAATCAAGCAACAGCTGAACCAGTCATAAATTGAAGAAGAAAGAGATTATTTTAAAGTTTAGACTTAAAATTAATGGGTGTTCTTCAGTCCATCTACCAGTTATCCTTACTGATTTTCCAGCTTCAAAAAATGCTTCAATATTTTCATCAGAATCACTATTAAAGTTTGTTATAGCATGGCTCAAGTTAACATATTTTGAAAATTCTTCATTATCTCATGAACTACAGCTTTCATCTTCTACACTTAATGAATTATTATTTACTTTCTTACTCAGCTAAATATACTGTACAAATTTATTTTTATGATTCAGTTTCTTAAATTCTTGATTAAGATTCTCTTTTTTAATCCTTTTAGCAACATTGCCAATCATGGATTGGCTTTAGTTCTATCTGTGATTGCACTTATAATGAAATTTCATTCTTGTTATATTGGTAATGAATACATATTCAGATATATTTAGATATTCCATAAATACTTACAGGAGGATCCAAAGTTGAAGCATATATATCGCCTTCCTCCTCCAATTCCACGACCTCTCGATTCCAATGGAGAACACAAAGATCTTCGAATACCATCACCAGTTCCTCATCCTCAAGAGGAATTCAGTATTTGTTCGGTAAGTAGCTATTCAAAATAGCTATATACATCAGTCCTTAACTTATGACAGGGGGTTCTGCTCTAATGATTCCCCCTCTAAATAGTCAAAAAAAGTCATAAGTTGGAAATTACTATATGAACCATATATGTTAACAATTAATATACCTGAATGTTAAAATGTGTAGATCTGCTTGCGTTTTATTTTTAACTAATTTTACTATTTGTTTATAGTGAAATAATTTGCAAATTATAATATAAAATTACTGTGTACAGTACTATCTGCAGTACATAATGAAACATGAGTGTACAGTGCTTGTGCACTTACCAATAA
This sequence comes from Typopeltis vanoorti, assembly GCF_054136105.1. NCBI lineage: Eukaryota > Metazoa > Arthropoda > Arachnida > Uropygi > Thelyphonidae > Typopeltis > Typopeltis vanoorti. Next base: position 94,899,829 of record NC_143550.1, on the reverse strand, counting down.
AATAATCAGCTAGAAACATATTGAGCAAGAGTAATTCTTCAAAGCTGCTGCTTTATTAATTGGTTGATTCATTGGAGAAGGCAGGAAAGGCTATTTCATCAACAAATTCTTCAAATTCAGGAAATGCAATAAAGTGTTCTGATGGTGGCTTGCCATATGCATATGTGGAAAGTTTAAGCTTATCTTCAGGGAATGAGGTAACAACAGGGGTGAGCTTCCTTAAAAATATGTACAGTATATCCAACTTGGTCTGCACAGTTCTCATTTTCTTTTTTTGCATAGATTTATCTGTAGCAATTGATTGCAGCTTTCATTGTTTTGACCACTTTGCTAAATCTCTCCAAGTTGCCAAGAGTAGTGCTGATGTTGCTATATATTTGTAATGATGAGAGCTGGTTAACCATGCTACCGGCTAAGACATCTATAGATGTCAAGTTTATCATGGATGCGAAGTGCATATTAAAATTGTAATACCATTGATATTACATTGAAATATATGATGGATACGAAGCGTATGAGGATGCGTATTTGATCCATAATGGCTGGTAAGGTGGTTAAGGAAGGTTTAGGGAGTATAGAGAGATTTATCCATGATTCTTGTGAGTAATGGACTATTTGTGTTGGATCATTGGTAACACCAAATACTTCATCTCTTCTGGCTTGAACGGTGGAATTAGGAAAGGAAAACCAGTTTGTTTTGAACATTAAAGGTCCCAAAAAAAGGATGACCCCCCCATGATCACACTGCTCTGAATAATTAAATGAAAAAAATAAATAAAGAAAGAAAAAAAAAGTTTCTTTGGAGATAATTAGAGGTTATTAAAATTTAATAAATTACACCAACAGCAAATGAATACGACAAAGCGTAAGAAGGAAATTTTGAGCCAGACCACATCATAAAGAGATTATTCTGGATTTGGTATTCTGCATTGGATACTGCAGATTTGTGAAGTATATATATGTGGTAATGCTATATTAACTGTGTTGGTATAGCTTCCACAGTTCATGTTTTAATATTCTGTAATTGATGTGTTTTAAAAGTTTATAGTTCTTATTTAGATGTATGTAAATGGTGGTGCACATAGTTTGCTAGTGTTAGGGCCAGCAAATATTGTTAAAGTGGTTATGGAAGCTTGTCTATGATTTTTTTCCATATTACTAACAGTGAAGGACACCATTGTCTTTCATTGTTAATAATGTGGGAAAGTTTATTATGGAGAGGGGGAATGTAGTGTTGGGGTGAGATTACAAACATGTTTTCTACTCACAAGTTACCCAATCTCTTCTCCATGCATGTGGTTAATTGTCCTCTCCATATTACTCTATTCAAACTTCCCATATATGCAATCTGTGAGTGTAGAAGTATTATTTAATAGCTGAAGTTGAAGCCTATCCTGACGCATTACCATCAGGTTTGGTATGTGTGGTATTTAATGCAAATTCTACAGAAGTGCTTCACTTCTGTCTGTGAATGGAGCAGTGTGAATAACACCCATTATGGACATACCTAATTAATTAGGGAACCAGGGAATTAGGAATGTCCTTAAAGGATGTTACCCACACCATCCCCTGATTAATTATTAATTACCTAATACCCTAAGTTATTAGTTAATTAATTACTATATCAAAATAGGATCTAATAGAAAAACAGTGGATGGTTTATTTTCTAGGGGCAGCAAAGAGGACAAAGTAAGTATACATGCAATATTTTTTCATGCATACAAGCAAAATGAGACTTGGCTTTAATTTTTTCAGGAAATGACAACAAATACCAAAATATTAATTAATAACTTTAATCAATACCTTTCTATATTTTGGCAATGATACATTGCCATCGTCTAGGATCACATAACTATTATATGTACATGCAGGCACTAACAGCAAGCAAATGAGGCTGAAGAAGGCAACTGAAGTTGGTCTTAGAGTCCTAAAGATGTCCTCTAGCAGACTAAAATGGCCTTGGTTGATGTTCTTAGGATGCAAGCTTCCCAAATTTGGGGCAGTCTCATGTACCCAAATTTGTTGAGGTTTGGGAAGTTTATCAGAGCTGAGGCTGATTCCATGAACAATCTTTCGTATTTATATTTGCTGTGGTGTAGTAAAGTGGCTTTCTTCCAGCGTATTCTGTGGTTGGTATCTAGTGCATGGTCAGTAAGTCCTGAGTGGCTGTATTGGTGAAACTGGATGTAGTCTTTCTTTGTGTTCGGATATCCTGATATTAGCTGTCCTGCCTGTTTGGCCATAATCTGACAGTTTACAACGGCAAGGGACCTGGTATACTCCAGGTAGGTCTAGGGGAAGTGACTGGTCTTTGGTGGAGTAGATAAGGGATGAGTTTCTTATATAGTTTGTCATTGGTAGTCAGGTCATATTTTTTTAGGATTTTTGTTGTCTTTTCAGACATGCCCCAGATATAAGGAATGGTGATGGATTTTGCAGAATCTCTGTTATGGAAGGGGGGGGGGGTGAAGGGATTGTGGTTAACTGGTTTTAATATTTTCTGGATTTTTTGATGGGTTGTAGCCATTTGGGGGCGGGGTCTTGTATCTTCATCTTCTGAGAATGTCTAGTTTAGTTTGAACTGTTGAATTCCATACTACGTTTTCTGAAATATAACATTTCACATGGATCCTATTTGAAGGTATTGATTGTTTTTCTTAAATAATCTCTCACTAATTATCATATAATTTAATCATATTCTTTAAATATAAACAAAATATAAGTTTTTAGACTTCCAATAGGCCAAAAATTGAGTGAACAACTTGCAGGACTATTCCTCCTCATTATAATCACATCTGTTACCCTCCCTTCTCACTAATATTTCTTGTTATGGTAGATATGTTGTTCTTTTCCACTTATTCAGTACTTTCAGTCACAGAGTACAATTTACTAACAGACATGAATAATTGCCCACCTTTTTAAATTTAACTATAACATGAGCACAGTATTATATACCAAATACAAACAATATGAAAGGTATGCCATAAATCCACAAATATTAGCACTTAATTGCGATTCCCATCTTATTGCCCTTAACTGTATCAAAAAAAAATGTCATATTAATCCAGTTTATCAATGTTTATGTTTACAGATATTCAACTACTGACTCAAATCAAGAACCACATGCATCTTAAAGGTATATTTCTTTGTAGACAATGTCTACAACATCTAATTGACTGTGCTATTTATTTAGCCCAAAATCTAATAATTCCAGTATAATTCATTAAATACTTTAGCCATTTGGAAATCCTGTATATTCATCGCATCCATAAATCTATCAAATATATCTTCAAACATTCACATTACACAGGTGTTTTCACCTGTGTAATGTGAATATAGTCTTATAGAAAGCAAAAGTAATGTCATCCAACTGATTACAGTGCCACAATGCTACCTTATTGTACTAGCATATCAGTATTATTTTGACAATGCTACTGCTATGTTATCCAGTGTCAGTCTATGTTGGATCTACAGTTTATCTCTCTCTCACACACACACACATACACACAGTCCCCTCCATGTGGGGCACCTGTTCGTGGTGGAGGGGACTCCCCAGTGATGGTACCGGCCCTTTTCATTCTTCCTCTTTTTCTCTGCTTTTCTTCACGTATTCTTTGCTCTACTTCTCCTGAGTCTTTTTCACTATCCTTTTTCCAGACTACCATCACTGGGATCCAACGGTGTGTTTGCGGTTCGACCTGCGGGACATCCAGAAAGGTGGATCATGGTAGTCTTGCACTACTTTGGCCCTTGCTTCGGCAAGACGGGTGGTCCTGGATGGCCAGCCAGGATCAATTGCTAGTGGGCTTGCCTGCAAGGGGTCAACGGTGTTGCAATAAGTTTCTCACCCCATGGTCCGGGGTCGGGATCCTAGACCTGCTGCAGTGCTGGTATAGCGTCCAGGGTAGCCCTGGCGTCCATGTGTGGCTCCATGGTGGGTGGGGAGGCTCTGGCAGCAAATTAAAAATTCCTTAAATATGAATTCTTCATCCTCAAATGTTTCAGGGACTAACAAAGTCCCAACCAAATACTGATAATATAGACACAGCATTTGGAAACAGAAGTAAGAAACAAAAGATATCGAATACTAACATAAATGTACCAACCTTTTTAATCATTCATGCAACAGTGAAAAACCAATTGGGAAAATGTCACCCTTCTTTATCCAAAAAGGTTTAGAAGGACTGGCAGAACCTCCCAGAACTGTCAAGAAATTGCGTTCTGGTGATATCCTAGTGGAAACAATGTGCAAACAACATTCCGAGAAACTACTGAGAGCAACGACAATAGGTGGAATACAAATTTCAGTAACACCTCACAAAACACTCAATTCCAGTAGAGCAGTGATATCAGAATGGGATCTCCTTGAGGTTCCTGATGAGGAGATATGTTCAGAGCTTAAAGATCAACGAGTGATGGGTGTGAGGCACATCCTGATATGCAGGGATGGTCACATGGTCTCAACCAAGAATGTCATCCTTACTTTTGATACACCTAGGCCTCTGACATCTGTAAAAGCAGGGTATCTCAGCTGTCCTGTTAGAATCTACAGACTTAACCTGCCGAGATGCTTTAAATGTCAAAGATATGGACATGCCCAAACTGCTTGTCATGGTTCTACTACCTGTGCCCGATGTGGTAGTAAAGAACATGATAATAAATCTTGCTATGAAACAAAAGCTAAATGTGTCAACTGTCAGGGAGATCATCCAGCAATACTCTTGTGCATGTCAGAAATGGAAAGATGAAAAAGAGATACAAAAAATTAAAACAGAACAAAACATAACATATCAGGATGGAAAAAGAAAGCTAGCCACCATTACACCTGTTCTACGATCCTTTTATGCTGAAAAAGTAACAATTAAAAAAGTGCCAACAGCAACTCAAACATGTATGTCTATTCCACCATTTGAGAATTTCACCCTGAACTTTACGATCGCAAGTGCTTCTCTGTTGAGCGCATTAATCACAAGACCTATGCCCTTACTCCAGAGACAACTTCAAAAATGGTCCCATTCGATGAAACATTCAGTCTCCACCAAAAAAATTATGGTGGAGACTGAACTCAAAGATAAACCACCAGACACCTGCACAGAAAAAATGGACACCTCAATACCAAGTGACCCTAACACATTTGATGTTTTGAACACTCTACCAGAGGAAGAGATGGAAACGCTGAAAACTCGCCTGCCAAAAAAATTATGGTGGAGACTGAACTCGAAGATAAACCACCAGACACCCGCACAGAAAAAATGGACACCTCAATACCTACCGAAAGCAAACTAAACTTACCAACTGACCCTAACACATTTGATGTTTTGAACACTCTACCACAGGAAGAGATGGACACTGGCCGTCGGAATCCTCTCGAAAACCAGACAAGTCAATAAAATCAAGACAATAGGAAAATTTTTACAATGGAACTGTCATGGGATCTGCCAAAATATTGACAATATCAAGATGTTGTTGCAGAAACACAAACCTTTGTTTCTGTTGGAATTTCACTGTTGTATGTAAGGATAGAACTGGAGATGGTCCTGCTCATGAAGGAGTAGCTATCCTAGTGGGCAGTCATATTCCTTTCCATCAGGTCCAACTTAATACTTCTCTAGAAGTAGTGATTCACTTCTCTGTGGGATTTCTTATTATAGTATGTTCAGTTTATTTACCACCAAATGCTGAGTTAAATGAAATTGATCTTGATAACCTTATCTCGCAACTGCCTGAACCCATACTTTTGATGGGTGACTTTAACGGTCACAATACTCTATGAGGTAGTGCCAACGCTAATAGATGAGGTCGAATCATTGAAAAAATTCTTGATAATAATAACCTTTCCCTTCTAAATAATAAACTCAATACTCTCTTCCATATGCCTACCTGCTCATATTCTGCAATTGATCTTACAATCTGTTCCCCTTCCATTCTTCCACTGCTCATTGTGGGACGTTGAAGAGAACATATGGAAGTGATCACTTTCCTGTTCTTTGTACAATGTCTTCACAGGAACCATGTTCACCCACACGGATACCTATATGGAAAATGGACTAGGCTGACTGGAACAATTTCTCTCATCTTGCAAAATTTAATGCTGATGCCATCAATCAAACACCTATCAATGAAGCTGTAAAATATTTAGCAGAATGCATTGTCCAGGCAGCAACAACCTCCATCTCAAAATCATCTCGTTTCCAATCTACCCAAAGCCTTGGTGGAACCCTGAATGTCAGGCAGCCAAAACAGATCAACACAGAGCATGGAGCATATTTCGTAGATACCTCAAAACATCAAATTTAATAACTTTCAAGCGTGCTCGAGCCAAAGCACCTTATGTAAGACGTCAGAGTCAAAAACAATCATGGATCCAGTTTACTACATCAATTAATCAAATGACCAGACCAAAAATTGTATGGGATAAAATTTGGAAAATGAAAGGCAGATATAGTATACACTGTTTGTCTACCTTAGACTATAATGGAAGTGTTCTTGCTGATCCCAAAGCTATTGCAGATACTTTTGCTATAATCTCAGCAACAGCTTCATATTCTCTGGAATTTTTAATACTGAAAGAGCAGCAAGAGAAACAAAGGCTTCATTTTTCTACCAACATTCTTCAGCCATATAATCAACCATTTGTTAAGGAGGAACTAAAAAGAGCTTTCCTACAATCTCACCCTAGTTCAGTAGGACCTGATGACATCCATTATGAAATGATAAAACATCTACCATCATCTTCTATGGATCTTCTTCTCTTATTATACAATAGAATACTTTCAGAGGAAGAATTTCCAAATTCTTGGCTTAACTCAATTGTCATTGCTATCTCTTTGTAAATAATAAACTCAATACTCTCTTCCATATGCCTACCTGCTCATATTCTGCAATTGATCTTACAATCTGTTCCCCTTCCATTCTTCCACTGCTCATTGTGGGACGTTGAAGAGAACATATGGAAGTGATCACTTTCCTGTTCTTTGTACAATGTCTTCACAGGAACCATGTTCACCCACACGGATACCTATATGGAAAATGGACTAGGCTGACTGGAACAATTTCTCTCATCTTGCAAAATTTAATGCTGATGCCATCAATCAAACACCTATCAATGAAGCTGTAAAATATTTAGCAGAATGCATTGTCCAGGCAGCAACAACCTCCATCTCAAAATCATCTCGTTTCCAATCTACCCAAAGCCTTGGTGGAACCCTGAATGTCAGGCAGCCAAAACAGATCAACACAGAGCATGGAGCATATTTCGTAGATACCTCAAAACATCAAATTTAATAACTTTCAAGCGTGCTCGAGCCAAAGCACCTTATGTAAGACGTCAGAGTCAAAAACAATCATGGATCCAGTTTACTACATCAATTAATCAAATGACCAGACCAAAAATTGTATGGGATAAAATTTGGAAAATGAAAGGCAGATATAGTATACACTGTTTGTCTACCTTAGACTATAATGGAAGTGTTCTTGCTGATCCCAAAGCTATTGCAGATACTTTTGCTATAATCTCAGCAACAGCTTCATATTCTCTGGAATTTTTAATACTGAAAGAGCAGCAAGAGAAACAAAGGCTTCATTTTTCTACCAACATTCTTCAGCCATATAATCAACCATTTGTTAAGGAGGAACTAAAAAGAGCTTTCCTACAATCTCACCCTAGTTCAGTAGGACCTGATGACATCCATTATGAAATGATAAAACATCTACCATCATCTTCTATGGATCTTCTTCTCTTATTATACAATAGAATACTTTCAGAGGAAGAATTTCCAAATTCTTGGCTTAACTCAATTGTCATTGCTATCTCAAAACCAGGAAAAGATCCAACACAAGCAAATAATTATCGACCCATTGCTTTGACCAGCTGTCTTTGTAAGATACTAGAGAAAATGGTTAATGCCAGACTACTCTGGTATTTAGAAAGCAATAGTCTTCTCTCCAATATACAATGTTGCTTTTGTAGACATTGATCAACTTTAGACCATTTAGTTTGGTTAGAAACTTATATAAGAGATACATTTCTGAAGCGAGAACATCTTGTATCAGTTTTTTTTGACATGGAATTTTGACATGAAATTTTAATATGGCATATTAAAAGACCTCTATAACCTAGGTCTCAAAGGACACCTCCCTATATTTATTAAAAACTTTCTGTCCAGGTGAACTTTCCAAGTCAGAGTGGGAAGTACGCTATCTCGACCATATCATCAAAAACAAGGTGTTCCCCAAGGCTGTCTTAAGTGTAACCCTTTTTTCTATTAAAATCAACTCAATCATTGAACAGCTTCCTCCCACTGTAGACAATGTTCTATATGTTAATGACTTCATAATTTACTGTCACTCATGTAACATGAAGGTAATTGAAAGACAACTTCAGCAAGCAATTGATCACGTCTCTCTGTGGGCTCTTAATAATGGGTTTAGGTTTTCAACAGAAAAAAGTGTCTGTGTACACTTCTGTCTAAAACGCACTCATCACCCAGATCCTGAACTAAGAATGGGACATACTGTTATTCCAGTAGCTACAGAAACCAAGTTCTTAGGCCTCATCTTTGACAGTAAACTCACATTTCTAGCACACATTCGTCAACTAAGAGAAAAGTGCAAAAGAACTTTGAACCTCCTTCGCACTCTGTCCTCTACTGAGTGGGGGTGCTGATTGAGCTTCATTGCTCCATCTTTATCGTGCACTTGTACGTTCAAAGCTGGATTATGGGTCCCAAGTCTATGGTTCGGAAAGACAGAGTAACCTACGATGGTTGGATTCCATCCATCATCAGGGTATACGGATAGCTACTGGTGCCTTTCGCACCTCACCCACTCAAAGTCTCTATGTTGAAGCAAATGAACCGGCTCTATCACTTCAATGGAAAAAGTTGTCTCTTAATTATGCCCTAAAAATAAAATCTCTCCCAGATCACCCTACATGGAATAGTATCTTCTCTCTGCATTGGGAAGCTCAATATCACATCAAACTGCTATGCATCCTTTTGGTATGCGTATTAAAGAAACTGTGCAAGCTGTTAGTATAAATGTTGATAACATTAGCTACACTAAACATAATAGCATTCCTCCATGGCAGGTTTGCACACCATCCTGCAACCTCTCACTTGTCAGCTACAGAAATCTTATACCCCCATCATCTATTTACCTGCAATTGTTTAATGGACACAGAGCAGCACACACACTGATTTCTTACCCACCTATACTGATGGTTCAAGAACTAACACCTGTGCTGCTGTGTTTCCTGACATTATTATCTCAAATCAGATCCCACCAGACTGCACTAATTATACAGCAGAGTTACATGCCATTCAGCTTACACTTGTGCATATAAAAGAAAACTGCTACCAAAAGTGTATAATTTATACAGACTCATTGAGTTCTTTACAATTTATCTCCACTCCTATGTATAATCCGCATCCAGTACTTTATGAGGTGCTACACCTGCTTCAGAAAATGAAAATCCTTAATTTTGATGTTTCAGTTCTGCTGGATTCCCAGCCACATCGGAATCAAAGGAAATGAGGCTGCAGATGCAGCTGCTAAATCAGCTCATACCTTCTCCACATACTGTTTGACAGTTCCATATACAGACTGCAGACAACTTATAAGATCAAAGCTAATTGCTCAGTGGGAGTTAACATGGCAAGAAGCATCAACAAACAAATATAACATTAAACCTGAAATTAAACACTGGCATTCTAGTCAACATACAAAGAGAAGGGAGGAGGTTGTCCTTGCTAGGCTCTGCATGGGTCACAGTCACCTTATGCATTCTCATTTACTGAGAGCTGATGACCCTCCCATATGTGAAAAATGCAACACACATCTCACTATTCATCATATTCTGGTAGATTGTCAAAAATTTACACGAGAGAGGAATGAAATTTTCACCTATCTAACCAAGCCATATACACTCGGGGAAATGCTAGCAGACTCAGGCAAATTGGATGATGTTTTTAATTTTTTAGAAAGAATTAATTTGTACAAACACATTTGACCATAAATTTGTTTATATGTAAATACTTTTTTGCTTAAATTAACTTTTATACATACATATTATTCATTAGGTTAAATCTGACCAATTATGTATTACCATAGGCCTTGATCCTGTATATTTGTATCACCCTGCTGTAATTTTGTTAATATGTAAATACCATAATTGCTGAAGTTAAATTTTATGCATCAATGCTGTATAATAATTCCTTTCTGACTCTTTAAGTATTAGTATAATAATGTTTGTTGTAATCTTACTAGATGTAGACACTGCTTTCCTTGACTTGTTTTGTATATACATATGTTAACCTATAGTTATCTATTTATGTACTGCTGAAATCTTTGCAGTAATTTTGTTTATATGTAGATACTGCATCACTTAACATACATTTTGTGTATGCATCTTATTTACTACTTTATTTTTCGAATAATCATGTAGTGCTGTAGGACATCTTACCTATTTGTTTACTTTCTAGTAATTCTGTTTATATGTATTGCTAAATTCTGTTTATACTGCACTGCTAAATTTAATTTTCATCCATGCATATTGTATAATAATCCCTTTTTGCCTATTTTTGTACTGCTATAAAGGCATCTATTATAATTTTACATGTATGTAGATACTGCATTACTTGGCTTAGTGTTTCATATATATTATGTGTTAATTTATATTGTTAACAATTTTTGCACTACTGTAATAACCTCTGACCTTGTGTGTTGCTGTGCTCTCTGCAGCAGTTCTGTTTACCTAAAGATGCTGCTTTGTGAAACTAGATTCTTGTAGAGACATATTGTTTACAATTTTCTGTAAATGCTAATGTTGTAACCTTTAGTATGGCACAGTATCACCTTTGAAGTTTTTGTGCCAAATAAACTATAAACCAACCAACCAACACACACACACACACACACACACACACACACACACAGTTGAGCCCATGTTAAATCTACAGTTTTTCTGTCTCTCTCTCATCTTGCTGTTAATGGATGAAATTACAATGTAGAATATATAATTAAATAGATTTAATTGATATTATCAGGGCAACAGTACACTTGTACAGATATGTGCCCATACAGGGAGTATATGAAATGAGACCGAAATAGAAGCTGAAGTAACTAGAACAGGATTACATATGGGTGAGTCTTTGGTGAATGATTCAGTAATAAATAGTATGGGAGTGATTGGGAGTCAACATAATAAAACCACAAGTAGCCAAGAAGAAATGAGATGTAGTGAGAGTGGGGGGGTAAGTAATAGAGAGTTGAGTAATGAAGCTGGGAGAGTCATGCTGAATAGTGTAGAGAATGAGTCCATGAGTGTGAACTTGAATGAAGTTAATAGTGGTAAAATATATGGTGATTCTATGATTAAGGGTATGGAGAGTGGTATGCATGAGGAGTGCTTGGCTGATGGTACAATAGAAAGAGTGGCTTTAGCAATAAAGAGAGGGCATGAAACAGACAAGATGATAGTTATGGTGGGTACGAATGACCTGAGAGGTAGTATAAATCGGGTAGGAAAAGATTTAAGAACATTATTAGATATTGTGAAGAGGAAAAGTGTCAATGGGAGAATAGTGTGTGTGCTGCCTCGTTTTGACAATTACGAGTTAAGTAGACGAGCAATGATAATGAATGATATGATTGCAAGAATGTGCAGAAAAAGAGGTCTGGAGTTTGGAGTGTGTTTGGAGTGTGTTTGAAGGAAAAAGGCAGTTGTATGCTAGAGATGGACTGCATCTTAACATGGAAGGACATAAGAGATTGAAGAAGTTATTGTTTTCTGAACAGGTTGAAGTTATTGGGCAGGGAAACTAATATTGAAAAGGTTGAGTGTAAGAGAGAGAAACTTTAGCACTGATTGTGTATTTATTGATCCTTATAGGCAGAATAAATTGCAGAAGAGAGGGGAAAAAAATCGGCATAGGACTACGGTAGTTAGTGACTTATATATCAGTTCTAAAGCCGGTACAAGATCTAGAGGGAATCTGCAATTTTTGTATACCAATGCTAGAAGCATTAGAAATAAGAGAGAAGAATTTTTGGCATTAGTCAGTGAAATCTCACCAAAAGTTGTAGGCATTAGTGAAACTTGGCTGTCAGCAGAAGATGTGGTCACTGGAATTGAATGTGATGGGTACAGTATTTTCAGGGAGGATAGAGAAGATAGAACAGGAGGAGGAGTACTGTTGATGATAGCTGATGTGTTGCAGCCAAAGAAAGTAGTATATCATGATGATAGACATGTGAATGAGAGTTCATTTGAGGCAGTCTGGTGCGAAATAGTGACCAACGCAACCAAATATACAGTTGGATGCTGCTATAGGCCAGGGAGTACAGGGAGAGATATTGAATTCATGCATCAGCAACTTAGTGCAATGAGTGAAGGCTTAGTGATTATTATGGGGGATTTTAATTATGGTGATATCAATTGGAAGGAGGAAATATCACGTAGCAAAAAGGAAATGGAGTTCGTACATCTGCTACGAGATAATTACTTGAAACAGCACGTAACTGAAGGGACACGTGGTGTGAGAGTGTTGGACCTGGTTATTAGTTCAGAGGTTATATGCTTAAGTAAGGTGACCTCGTTACCTCCAGTTGGTGAAAGCGATCATGTGGTATTGACTTGGGAGGTTGCAAAATCTGTGGATTTTTCTATTAAGAAGGGGTATGTACGAAACTACAGGTTAGGCAATTATAACAAGCTTCGGAGTGAGCTTGCAGCCATCCCATGGCAGAACATATTGCAAGGGAAAGATGTTAGCAGTGCTTGGGATAAAATCAGCGGGTATCTGAGGAAAGCAATATCAGATTGTGTCCCCATGGTCAGGAGGTCAAACAAGGCAGGCATTAGATGGATGAGCAGTAGTATCAAGCTTGAACTACAAAAAAAAGAAAATGTTATGGAGAATTTACAAGGAGAAGGGCGATCAGGACACCCATGAGCAGTACAAGGCTCAAGCTAGGAAGGTTACCAGCATAGTAAGAAAAGCTAAATCAGATTATGAGAAGACCTTAGCCAAAGAGATCAAGGGTAATCCCAAAGAGTTCTTCCGCTATGTGGCAAGTAAGAGGAAGAATGACTTCGGAAGGATAACCTTAGTGGGTGCTGATGGTATTGAGGTGACAAAATCAGATGTAATAGTCGAGTTACTGAGTGATCACTTCTCAAAAGTCTATCACCCAAGTGAGGATATCTCTATACCTATAGCAATACCTAATGTGAGAATTGAAGCTAAAGAATCAGAGGTATTAAATATATTGCGAAACTTAAATGCAAACACTGCGGTAGGCTTAGATGGAATATCAGCTCGGGTGTTGCGTGAATGTGCAAATGAATTGTCAACCCCTCTTACCTGGATATTTAATTTAAGTTTGAACTCTGGTATGGTCCCTAGGGAGTGGAAGTTAGGCAAAGTGGTTCCTTTGCATAAGGGTGGCTCTAAAACTGCAGTATTGAATTACAGACCAATCACCATCTCAGGAGTAGTGGTAAAAGTATTGGAAAAGTTGGTTAAAGACAAAATTCAAGAATGGGTGGATCAGGATATGATACTCTATAGAGGCCAACATGGTTTTGTTAAAGGTAGATCCTGCCTTAGCAATCTATTAACTATCCATAATAGAATAACATCAGAGTTGGACAAAGGAACTGGCTACACAGTGGTACTTCTGGATTTTGCTAAGGCTTTTGACAGGATACCCCATAGAACACTGTTACGCAAATTGGAGCAGATGGGAATGGATATTAAATTGGTGATATGGATAGGAGAATGGCTCAGGGAGAGATACCATAAGGTGGTGTATGGAGGAGCCGAGTCCAGAATGAGGCAGGTGACCAGTGGTGTGCCTCAGGGCTCTGTGCTTGGGCCAATGTTGTTTAATTTGTATATAAATGATATAGGAAACGGCTTAAAGGGAGATATTCAGTTGTTTGCTGATGATGCAAAGTTGTGTAGTGCAATAAAAAATCAAGCTGATGTTGAAAGTTTGCAGGAGGATTTAAATAAGCTGGTAAAATGGGCAAAAGAAAATGGATGTCAGTTCAATGTGGAAAAGTGTAAAGTCATGCATTTTGGGATTAAAAGATTACCAGCTGTGTACTACATCGATGGAAAGGTACTCCAAGAGATTGATGAGGCTAGGGACTTAGGGGTATTGGTAGATAAGGAGATGAAGTTCAGAGGACACATTGCTAAGGTGTCCAAGATTGCACATAGGATTACTTGGTTGTTGAGGAACACACTGACATCCAGAGATAAAGAGGTTATTATTCCCCTTTATAAAGCATTGATACTTCCACATTTGGATTACTGTGCTCAGGTCTGGTCACCTGGATTCCTTGGAGATGAGGAGGCTGTGGAGAGGGTTCAGAGAAGAGTGACCAAGTTGGTGAGTGATATAAAAAATGCTCCCTACATTGATAGATTGAGAGCTTGTGGATTGCAGAGATTGGTTGATAGGCGAAGAAGAGGGGATATGATAGAAACATTCAAATTACTAAAAGGTTTTTATAGGATTGATGCAGGGGAAATGTTTCAGCTGTGTGATAGTGATGGAAGAACAAGAGGTCATCTCTGGAAATTAAAGAAGAGTGTGGTTAACAAAGGTGTCAGAACAAGGTTTTTTGCCTGGAGGGTGGTGAATGAGTGGAATTCATTGCCTGACTTTGTTGTGAGCTCTTCATCTGTAAATGAATTCAAGAAGAGATATGACAGATATTGTTTTGCTAGCTTGGGTCTCCCGCGATGAGTCTACTGACTCCATGGAGATACCCGTAATAATAATAATAATAGAAAAAACAAAGGAATGCTTAAGTTCACACCACTTAATAGATTTTTGACCATTGTACTGATTGAATGAGTGTCCCCCCCCCCTTCCCAGATGAGAGGCATTTAATGCATCAGTGTTTATTGAAGTTAGGATAAGTTTATTAAGGCAGGTGCAGATTCAAGAATTACTTTCATATTTTTACTTACTTAACAGAAGTAAAGTTACAATTTTTCAGTGAATCCTGCCACGTGTGTTGAAGGTATAGTCATCCTCAGCAGTAATAATGGTGGAATCAGGTGGAATCTCAGAGTTCAGAGATTCTGATGATTGGTGGCTGCCCTATTCTGCTTTAGGTTGTTTGGCCAAAGTAGGATAGGTTACAACAGCAGTTTACTTCTTAGACCAGAAAAATCAAACGATTATAGCTGGTCTTAGGAGAGCAGATGAGGAATGCTAGTATATATAGTTTGAATGTGATCACCATATTTGTACATACTCAGGATCTTGGCTAACTTCTTTTCAGAAGTGTTACAGACATATATGGATGGTGATAATGATTTTCTATGGAAAGGATGGGTAAGTGGTAGTGGTCCAACAATTGTTTTAATTATTGGCTTAAAAGGTATTATGTAAGTAGTTGAGTTGGAAGTGCATTGTCATTGGAGCAGATTAGTTTTTAACTCAGTCAGTTTTTTTTTAAATACCATATTGCTGGAACAAGTAGTGGTGTGACTGTTGATGGATGTGTTTGTGTGCATGGATCTTCACTTCCCATATGTCAGAATATCTAGGAAGAGCAGTTTTTGTTGCTTTTTATTTCTAAAGTGAATTGGATCTTTGTATATTGGTTGTTTAAAATGAATGAATAATGAAATATTTATTTTATCGTGTGTGTGTGTGTGTGTGTGTTTCCCTGCACCTATAAAGATTTGGTTCATTCCGTGAGTATTATTTTAGTATTTCTAGTTGCTTTCCAATATATTTATTTGCTTTAAAGCAATTTTACTTTTCCAAATCTTAAAGTAAATTTCACATATTGCATTCACTTATCTTAGTCTCATAAAATAAGATAGAGAAATGTAACATAAAATAAGCATTGTTTAATTAAAATAAATCCCACACAATACAAATATAATGTATTATGTGGGAACCTGTGTAGCTCAGTGGATGTGACATGTATTCACTAGGCCACCTAAAGGAGGAGTGTTTTAAGTTCAATTCTAGTTGCTGACTACAGAACTTTTAGAGCATGAAAATAAAGATCAAATTTTGTATGGTGATTCATTGATACAAGGAGAGTGTGATGAAATTGTGTTTCCATGGAGCTAAGATTAAGGATATCAGTGTGTGTTGTAAGGATGCAGAGAGTTAAGATGAAAGATGTTTATTTTGGCTGGTATAAATGATTTAGCAGATTAAAAGTATGGCATGTGAGAAGATACGAAAAAGTTGCTAGTGCATGCAGAAAAGAAGTGAGAAAGTAAGTCAGTGAGATTGTGTAGGAGGAATGTGTGAAATTTGTGGAGTGAGTTTGATGGAAGGAAGGAATTATGTAGAGTGGATGGCTTGCATCTAAATAGATTTGGTGTCAGGAGTCTTGAGAAAGTGTTGTTTAGTAAGAATTTGGAAGTACAGAGTCAGGGAAACTAGAATGTTTAGGGGGAGGGTATGTAGGTGGGTGTAGGTACAGCAACCTGGAAGTAAGTGATCACATGATGCAAATTGTAGTAACCCTGGTTAACTTTAGTTGGCTGCGTAACCCAAGGTGTAAGGGAGGTGATGGGATCAAGGAGGTATTGCAGTTTATGTATAGTAATGCCAGAAGTATTTAAAATAAGGAGAGTTGTTTTTGGTATTGGTTAGCACAACTTAGCCAAAATTTATAGGCATTAGTGAGATGTGGTTGACTGAGGATGATATGGTCATAGGAATAGAATGTAAGGGATATAGTGTCCTCAGAGAGGACAGAAGGAGGAATAGGATAGGTGAGGAGGGGTTTTGCTAATGATACCAGAGGAGTTAAAGCCAGAAAGAAAAATAAATAAGTAGAACAGGGATTCAGAGGGCAATTCATTTGAAGCTATCTAGTGTAAGATAGAAGCCAACAGGACTTAATATGTAATTGGCTGCTGCTATGATCCAAGGGATATACAGGAGAATGTGGACGACTTCAAAATTAGTATGATGAGTACAGGTTGAGTAATTATTATGGGGGAGATTTCAACCATAGGGACATAGATTGGGGGAGGAATGGTTACAGACAGGGAAGCAAAAGGAATTTATTCACCTACTGAGAGATAATTACCTGAAGCAACACGTAACGGAGGGGACATGAAGTTCGAGTTCTGGATCTGATCATTGCATCAGAGAAGAAGGGATATATGTGAAACTACAAAGCAGGTGATTATTACAAGCTGAAGAGACAGCTTTCAGCAGAGCAATGACATAAGAATTTGGAGGGGAAAAATGTTGTTGGTGCATGGAAGGTGGTCAAGGGATGTTTGAAGAAAGAAATTTCCGAGTGTATACCTAAAGTCAAAAGGATAAATCAGGTAGGAGTTTGATGAATAGTTTCATTAAGCTGAAATTGCACACAAACAAAAGGTTCTGGAGGGATTATAAAGAAAAAGTGATCAGTATGCCTGTGAGCAGTATAAGGTGCAAGCAAGAAGGGTGACCAGTATGGTAAGGAAGGCCAAAGCTAATTGCGAGAAAAAGCTAGCTGATGAGGCCTAAAGAAACCCTAAGGAGTTCTTTCACTATGTGGCAAGTAAAAGGGATTGCATGGAAGAATGACTTTAAAAATTGCTAATGGTTGGGAGATAACAGAATTAAACCAAATAGTTGAATTACTGAGTGAGCATTTTGCAGGAGTGTACCATCTAGGTGGTGACATT
Organism: Typopeltis vanoorti; assembly: GCF_054136105.1. Classification (NCBI taxonomy): domain Eukaryota; kingdom Metazoa; phylum Arthropoda; class Arachnida; order Uropygi; family Thelyphonidae; genus Typopeltis; species Typopeltis vanoorti. The sequence continues at coordinate 94,882,151 of NC_143550.1, read as the reverse complement.
ACAATGCCAGATGTGACCTTGACCGAAAGGAGAATAGAAGTTGAACAAAGAAGAAATGGAGGTGCTTAAAATATTGTAGAACCTCAATACGAACACAGCCATGGGATTAAATGGCATATTGGCCTTCTATTATGAGAATGCGCAAGGGAATTATCAGTTTCCTCTGACCAGGCTGTTTAATTTTAGCCTCATTAGTGGAAGGTGCCAGTGGAGTGGAAAGAGGGCAAAATAGTCAGATTGCATATAGGAAGCTCCAAGACAGAAGTAGCAAAGTATAGGCCAATCAGCATCTCAAGAGTAGTTAAGGTATTGGAAAAATTGGTGAAAGACAGAATTCAGGACTGGATGGATATGAATATGATACTCTATAAGGGACAACATGGTTTTGTGAATGGTAGGTCTTGCCTTGGTAATTTGCTTGCTTTTTTTTATAATCAATTGGATAAGGGAAAGGGCTACTCAGTGATATTGCTAGACTTTGCAAAAGCATTTGACAAGATTCCACATAGAACTATATTGCATAAATTGGAACAAATGGAGATGGATACGAATCTTGTTATTTGGATTAGAGGGTGGCTGATGGACAGATGTAAAAGAGAATGGTTTATGGAGAAGTTGAGTCTAGAAGGCAAGTGATCAGTGGTGTGCCACAGGGCTGAGTGCTTGGCCTCTGTTTTTAATTTGCATATCAATGATATAGGAAATGATTTGATCAGGAAATATTCAGTTGTTTGCTGATAATGCTAAGCTAGGAAGAGGAATGGTAAATGAGGGTGATTCACGGGTCCTGCAGGAAGACTTAAACAGACTCTCAGTGTAAGCAAAGGTAAATGGCTGCCAGTTTAACGTGGCCGTAAGATTCACTTTGGGAAGAGAGTACAAGCTGTGTATTATATTGATGGAACTGAACTGCAGGAAACTGATGAGGCCAGGTAAGGGCTGTGATTGTGGAGCGGAAGTCAAAGTTTAGATGTCATATTGCAAAAGTAACCAAAATAGCACATTAGATTACATTATTGTTGAAGAACACACTAACAAGCAGGAATAGAGAGATTATTGGTCTCCTATATTAGGCTTTATTTTTTTTATGTTGGGCCCCATATACAGGAGGTTGGCTGGTCAATCTATAGTATGTTAGTACCATAGGTTGACCAGTATGTTAGTACCATATATGGGTGATGGGTTGTGAAAGGAGAAACTTGTTTACATTTGATTTGAACGCCTGTATATTGTATTCCTTGGGAAATATGTCAGGGGGAAGACTGTTCCACAGTGCTGCAGTAGCAGGAATGAATGAGGAGGAGAAGAAACTTGTTCTGTTTGTTTTGAGGTGTATTGTAAAAGGATGTTGGGCAGCAGCTGTATGTATTCCAGTGGGCTTGGTATAGGGTGGGGGAATTATTGATGCTGTTTCAGATGAACCTTTCCCGTGAAAGTATTTATAGAATATACAGATTGCAGAGACCAAGCGTCTATGTGAAAGTGTGGGGGGGGGAGCGCGTTGGTGAGGGATGGGTCATTTATTAGTCTAATTGCTCTCTGTATTGAGTCAAGCATTTTGAGGGAGCTTTTTTTTGGAGCCCCACTCCAGAAAATGATATAGGAAATACGAGAGCAGTATTCGAGAGCTGTGCAGATTTGTGACTTGTATAATGTTAACAGCTGTTTAGAGGTGAAGTAGCGTCTTGAGCGAAAGAGAAAATCTAGTTTTTTGGAAGCTGAGGATGCAATGGTTGTGATGTGTTTATGCCAGGAGAGGCTTGATGTCAAGGTAATTCCGAGAAGTGAAATTTCATCTTGTCTGTGAATTTGAGTGTTATCGAAAACAATGCTGGGGGAAAATGGTTCTTTTTTGTGAGAAATAAGACAGAACTGGGTTTTACTAGCGTTGAAGTTGACGAGGTTGTCTGAGCCCCATCGGAGGATGGTGTTAAGTCGGAGTGAAACAAAATATTAAAGAAAATTACGTTTCACTCAGACTTAACATAGCTCCCACTCTATTGGAGCAAGTAATGATTTTTTCAGAAATGAATAAGCACTTGTATAGCAATCTTAATTTAGTTTTATGTCTTTTATCTTATATTGTATTGTGAAATTTTATTATGTATGGCTACTTAGTCTCAATTACTATGTAAGTACCTGACAATTGCTGGGAGAGAAATAATACTCAAAAATGTGAAATGGTCGACTTCAGAAACACATAATACAGTGTACAGGCATATCCCACCTTTACCACGAGTTGCCCCAGTCCTAAAAATACTTTAGGCGCAAACTTTGTTTGCTTACACATGGATAAAGGATTAAACCAAATATATAATTCTTAGTTTATTTGTTCTTCTGTTTGTTTTGGAGGTTGAGATAGAATTTTTTTGACTAATGTTCTAATATAACCATTTTTTGGAAGGACAGAATTAAGATACTGTAGCTCTTGGTTTCTTTTATTATATTCATGGAAATTCTGTACGCTATCATGTAAGGAACAGATGATGCCTATTTTTTGTGCCAGGTGGTGATGAGAAGTTGCATGTAGATAACTTTCATTATCTTCCTGAACAACATCCTTCCTCAAATCAAATTCACAGTTAAATTATAAAAAAATAGGTCTTTACCAGTTTTGGATACATTAGTTGAGATATCAGAACAAAACACTCTCACCTTCTCAGTCTAACAGGAAACTAGCTAACATAGGATGTTATCTACACTCAATGCACGCTTATCATTGTTTAAACGTTTTCAAATATTCATCACTAGAAATGTTAACTTATTACTTTGCTTGTAGTTTAATTTATTCATGCTTTTCCTGGTGAAGTTAACCAAAGTTTTTTTCACGAAACTAATCGAATTAAAATACAAATTCCTTTTGACTTCTTTGTGTGTGGTTTAATACTGGAAAATAGTGATTCTAATATGTCCTTTCTCCACAGAATCCTACAACAATGAGAATTATTATTATTATACAGCTATCCCCATGGAGTCAAAAGACTCATCGTGGGAAATCCCATTTATTCGCACACTAGCCATCATTCACACAATACTTATCATACTTCTCTTTAAACTCTTTTACTGATGAATCACCCACAGCCACTTCTGGCAACCCATTCACAATCTTCCAAGCAAAAAAATCTAGTCCAGACATCCTTGTTAATCACACTCTTACACAACTTCCACTGGTGGCTCCTTGTTCTCTCCCTTCTTGACATGTACTGAAAAAAAGTCTTCGGTGTCAATCCTATAAAACCCCTTTAATAGCTTAAATACTATCATGTCTCCTCATTTTTGTTTATCAGTTAATTTTTGAAGCCTACAAACCATCAGTCTATCCTCATAAGGAGCATTCCACAGACCTGCCACAATCCTTGTCATAAGTCCTCTGAATCCTCTCCACAACTTCATCACATGGAATTTGGGAGTCCAGGTCTGTGGGGGCAGTATTCCAGATGTGACCTTATTTTTTATTAGACATGTATAGGTGGTGCCAACGAAAAATCAATGTTAAATTGTGCTCCCGCATTTTATCGTAACTGCAAGTGTTTTTGATACAAAATAAGCAGCAAACAGAAAAGTAACAGAAGGTACTAAGCAGCTGACTATTACAGTACAACTCTTAAGTACAATACATATATAACATACAACTCATTCATGCACTGTCCGATGACAGTGCATGCATGTTCAGCATGTTCTTGGAAGATAAAAATTTCCCTGGGAATACAACAATGGTTTCAAATGAACCCACAAATAAAAATCCACAGGATTTAAGATAGGTGGCCAAAGAGTCCATGTAATTGATCCACCTCACCCAATCGATCTTTTCCACCTCATGGTGTGAAGATCCTCTTAGCCTCTTTAGCATTCAGTCCTGTTGTATTTTCAACTATACATGTCTGTATACATTGATAGAGAATTGCTGTTGATATCTTGACTGAATAACTGTATGAAATTTGATTGGTCCACATGTGATTGTTGTGATTAAAATACTATCTTGCGGTATTATGTGAAATTTTCTGTAAAAAGTACACGAGATAATTGTTAGTCCTACATATTCTTGTAGAAATCACTGATAAAATACCATTTGATGATGATATAATGATCAAATCTCGTAAAAGAAATCAAACCTGCTAGAAATGGTGGCTGATTTTTATGCAGGATCCCACATACAACTTCTTGAGAAACAGTCTTACACTTTCCTGTCTGCTGTATTATGTGTAGATCCCATGTTTACTAAGTGTAGTATGTTTTCCTCAGTTTCTGTACCTTCTAGTTTCTTCATTCCTCTCCTTTATTTCATGTGCAAAAATTTGTCACAATCACAAAGGCAGTGAAGATGAACAAAATTCATGTTGGAGGTGCACTGGCATAAAACAGCACTTGGAAAGGATTAAAAACACTATTTTCTAGTATTTCATCTCATTCAAAGAGATATCAGCTTTCTTCAGTCCACTGCTGTGTGAATGCCTCTCCATGCTTCTTCCATTTTAGCCAGTCTTGTGCATCTGTCCACCATAAATGTCCATACCATCTTGTTATCTCAACTTCCCATCTTACTACTGGTCTACCTGGTTTCCAATCACCAGTTTTTGGTGTCCATTCTGTTCTTTTTGTCCTTCTGTTGCAAGACATTCTTATAACATGTTCTGCCCAGCACCATTTATTGTCTTTTATTACTAAGGCAATGTCCATTATCTTTGTTTGCTTTCTTATCCAAACATAAGGAAGTACAATACAAAATTTGTAACATATACACATAAAGGCTGCAACAAAACTAAGAACAAAAGAGCTAACTAGAGTCCTAACTAGTTGGGATTCTCCCTCTTGGCACCTGTTGGAGGTCTTGGATGTAAACTGGTATCTTGAGTGACTAGTATTTCTCATTTTTTGGGAAGTTTTTGAGAAGAATATGTCCCATATTATGCATCTGTATTTATTCAGATCAAGCTGCTGCAGATAAAAACAAGTCTTTCTCTTTTAAACTTGTTGCAATGGAGCAAGGTGATTTTTTTTTTTTTTTCCAGTTGATTCTATTAGTAGTAGTACAGCATAGCCTGCAAGGCCTCATTGATCATAGTCATGATTGCAGATGTATTTTTTTGTGTTCTTTTGTACAGATGGTGTGATCTTCCTATCTGTCCATAGTATGCCAACTTGCACACTCCAAGAACTAAGAGGAAGGAGTTGGTCCTTAGTGGAATGGATATGGGTAGCTAGTTTCAAGTGGGCTTGAAAGCTGTGGAGATTGCATTTCTTTAGAAATCTATCTATTTTACCTGAAGTGGTTGAGATGTAGAGAATAATAGCAGTAGTAAAAATCCTTCTAAAGAGGTCTTGAATTGGGGAGGGGGCTACTGTTTTTTGATTCTGCAAGAATCAAAAAAAAGTAGAAACAGGACAAATTCAAAAGTGTGGAACAAGAACTATGGATTAAATATTAGTAGTAAGGTGGTTTTAGATCATAGAGGAAATGTACAGGTTACTGATGTTAATCTTAATTGGAATTTTTTGAAAAGGAATGAAAACTTCCAATGTTTGGGAATTGCACTTTGCAGTCATGAAAGTCATACAATATCAAGGAGAATTTCACTTGGCCCAAAATTTTAGCAATGTATGTATGTATTCTATTTTGGAACTGAGTCTTTCCGAAGTGTAATTTTTTGATTAACAGAAGTTACTGTTGCCTATAAATGTTTTATCTGTTTTCTTGTTTATTTTGTTATTCTCACTAAAAATTATTCTGAGTAGCTTGAAATATTTTACTTGCCAATAGGTTTTCCATTTAAAATGCAGTTAATGTCCATTGTCATTTCATTGCTAATTTTTTTCCTACATTTTTTGTACTACATTTGTTACAGCAGTTACTCAAATGGGATTCCTATGCACTTTTAGTAGATTTAGCATTATCTGCATAAAGATGAGCTTATTTTGCTGAATTTGATATATTGTTTAATACTATGTTAAAGATACCATGCAATTTTATAAGCTAGGTTTTTAATCATTTTTCCCAAGTAAGCAAACAGACAAGTCAAGTTTGTGGCTGCACATAGTGCGACACTAGGCAACTCGTTGTAAAGGTGGAGTAAGCTCTGATCACTTAGAATTTTCCCCTAATGTAAAGCATATTTCCTTGCAGAGATGTATAATGCTATGCTTTAAGGTAATGGTCACTACCCATACCGGTTTCGACCTTTGAGGTCTCGTCAGTGGGAGCCAGACCTAAAAAAAAAATGCAAAGGGTGAATTAATACAGAGCTTATAAATATTTTACCTAAACAAGTTACCATAAGGTGCTTTGACCTCATTAAATAAAAATCTCAGGATGAGAGTAAGATGTAGAAAGTTTTTACCTTGGGTATATATTATGTTAAAGATATCAAGCAATTTTATAAGCTAGGTTTTTAATCCTTTTTCCCAATTAAGTAAACAGAGTCATCAAGTTTGCAGCTGCATGTAGTGCAACTCGTTGTAATGGTGGAGTAAACTCTGATCACTTTCCTTAGAATTTTCCCCTAATGTAAAGCACATTTCCTTGTGGAGATGTATGATGCTATGCATTAACCTTTAACATAATGGTCACTACCATACTGGTTTCGACCTTTATTGCGGTCTTGTCAGTGGGAGCCTGACCTAAAGAATGCAAGGGTCTCAATAAAGGTCGAAACCGGTATGGGTAGTGACCATTACCTTAATGCATAGCATCATACATCTCTGCAAGGAAATGTGCTTTACATTAGGGGAAAATTCTAAGGGAAGTGATCAGCGCTTACTCCACCTTTACAATGAGTTGCCTAGTGTTGCACTATGTGCAGCCGCAAACTTGACTTGCTTGTCTGTTCGCTTACTTTGGAAAAAGGATTAAAAACCTACCTTAAAAAATTGCTTGGTATCTTTAACATAATATGTACCCAAGGTAAAAAAATTTCTACATTGTTTAATACTCCTCATTCATAGCTATCTTCCTGTACATTCTTCAATTTTAATTACTGACTTATACTATACAATCAGAAATATCCATATGCCTGCTCAACTCTTACTCTAATATGAATGGCATTAATATGGAATTGAACCACCATTTGCTGCTATATTTGCACATCCTCCTGTCCTGCCTTCAATCCTATGGGACTTTCCACTAGATTTTGGTATGTTGCTGTGGTAATTCCCTTCTATTCTTCCAAAAGAGTATGTACTCACTAATACTTATTAGTGAGGTTGGTCACTGATGTCAGGCAATTCGGCCTGGTTTTTACAGTCAGTTTCAGTTCATTACACAGATGTTAGATGGGGTTGAATTCATGGTTCCGTGCAGGCTAGGCAAGTTCAACACTCATCTCATCAAACTATTTCTGCTGATTTATTTAATTATCATGTGGGTTGTACACATGGTTAAAAGACGATAAGATATAATACACGAGTATAGATAAGATACACATATATGATAAAAAAAAAATAATAATAAAATAAAAAAAAAGTCTACATTCAGGCAAATACAAATGTGAATTTATGGCAAGCATCAGACAGAAGATTGGTCATATTTCAACATTTAGGTTTTTGATCCAGTTGATTGCCTTAGGTCAAAGATATCCTTAAAGTCACCTGGATATGCTATCAACTCGCATTCCTGTGCTATATGGTAAATGGTTTGGGTCTTGGCTCCACAGGGACAGTGGGGATTTGGTATCTTACCCCACTTTGAAAGCAAGTCTCCACATACACCATGGCCTGTACGAATCCTGTTTGTTGTCCATATAATCCTAGGCAGGTCAAATCCAGATGGTTTTTGGAAGATGTTTATGTGATTGCGAACTACTGGTGATACTGCTTGGGACCACAGTGCATCCCACCTACTCACCATACTTTCATTCTGGCTACGAAGATTATGGGCAGTTTTTATGGCAGGTCTTCTGGATTTTAGTCTTTTAGATGAAGCATCTGTAATAAATTCATGTATTGGGAGATTTTGGTTATTTAAAATTCTTTTATATTGATGAAGCAAGACTTCCTGTCGTCACAGTTCCGGAGGAACAGTATGGCTCAAAGTGGGGAGCCATTATAAGGGCGTTCTCCTAATGCAACCTGTTATTAAACACAGAGTGGAGTTAAGTTGAGTATCTAGTTTATTGACATGGTAACTATTGAGCCAGACAGGAGCACCATACTCTGCTGCACTGTAAACTAGACCCATTGACGTGCACCGAATAGCTGTGGCACTTGAGCCCCCATATAGTACCACAAAGCTTCTGAACTACGTTATTTCTGGTGTGAACTTTAGCAGCGATATTAATCATATGCTGTTTATATGTCAGAGTTCTATCCAGAGTTATTCCCAGATATTTAGGTGTCTGATTAAACAAAATTAATGTTCTATCAGCATATATCTCTGGTTTTTGATTTACAAGACTATTGTTCAGGTGAAAGCAAGAACATTTGGTTTCACCAGAATTTGGTGTTAATCTCCATTTTTTATAGAACTGCCATAAAGCCGACAGATCATTTGTCAGTATTTCTTCAGTTCTTTTGATAGAATTGTCGCTGATCACCAAAGCTAGATCATCTGCATAAGCAAACTTCCTGCTGGCCGTTTCAGGAATATCTGCGATGTAAAGGCTAAAAAGCAGTGGTGTGAGCACTGAGCTCTGATTTCTGCTGAGACCTTGCTTTATGGATTGGGGAGGTCACATTGTTGGGTGGGTTGGGATATTGTTGTGTTGATACAGGAAAGGGCCTTCATTGAATTATTGCTATAATGTTGGAAGCACAGAACTGTATAATAGAATGTCATTATAGGATGTAGCATTAAGATTTTCATTTACTGGAACTAGAGGGCCTAGTCTGAACCATAAACAGCCTTAGACCATGATGCCTCCAAAGCCAAACTTCACAGTTTGCATGATACATTCTGTGAAGTTTGGACTGCCAGATGGTGAAGTATGATTCATCACAGCAGAGAACATTTCCACTGCTCCACGGTTAAATGGTGGCAAGATTTACACCACTCTACCCAACTCTTGGTGTTGCCTTTGCTGATGTTAGGCTTGTGTGCAGTCCTGGATATCCATGTTCTTTAGTTCCTGTCAAACAGTTGTGGTGCTGGTATTCACTTGCAGTGGTGTTTTAGAACTTGGTATAGAGTATTTCAATTGTGGATGGGCAAATTTTTCATGCTACTTTCTTCCACAATTTCCTAAAGTCTTCCAGGTAAAACTTATGCATAAGGCTGACGAAATCCTCTATAATTCTACCATTTCCTGTTTCCCCCCCGCATGCTAGGTTCAGTGGCCTGTTATCCAAGTAGTTTGAAGCTTAATGCTCTGATAGGGCAATTAATTCTGTCTGCATGGGGTTGTAATGGCTGTCAGTTGCATATGTAGTACTATTTTTTTTTAGTGTTTTGCAGAATGAAAAGACTTGTCATCTCCATATGGGACCAGCTAACTTGCCTTCAACTGAGAAGCCCTGATAAAGGTTCTTTGCTTCCTAGGCAGGATTCCAACTAAGGTCTTTCTAACCAAAGTAAACTATCAAAACCAGTTTGAGCAACAGAGGTTCCTCTATAATTCTCACATAGTTTTATTTTCTTCTTTTTATTATTATTATTATTCTTCTTCTTCTTCTTCTTCTACTACGCGTTATTCCCGCTTCCCATGCAGGGTCCGCGTGTTACTTTAGATGCGACTTCTTGTTAGTACTACTCCCAACCGATCCATCGCCTGGTCTGCCGCTGGGGGGGGGGGGGATATATTTTTGACTGTAGAGGCGTATGTTCATGGGGCTGGTTTGCCTGTTTGCGGGATGAAAAACACCAGATAAACTGGCGGAAAAAACCCTACTGACTGCGCCCAAGACCGGCTAACTTGGCTATGCCTGAGGAAGATCCTCAAATTCCTCACGTCTACAACGGGAATCAAACCTGGGACACTCCTTCCCCAGGCATATGGTTGCGAAGCGCAAAGCCACTAGGCTAACCGCGCGGTCATAATAATAATAATAATAATAATAATAATAATTATTATTATTATTATTATTTAATAATAATAAAAATTCATTGATTCAATTCAAATGATTGAAGAAGAGCTCCTATAGGTAGGTAGGTAGGTACTATAGGAGTTCTGCTTCAATCATTTGAATTGGAATGCACTATAGTTATTGTGGAACTCTTATACCTCCATATTTGAGCAATTGTGTTTAGACATCATGCTCCGGCTTCGTTTCAGATTTCTGACAGCTTTCTCCTCCCCCAGCAATACTGAAATGTGCAGTTATAGATGACCACTTTCTGAATACCATATAAGAGCTCCCCACCCACAATATCATGTGGTATCTGGTAAAATATGGTATAATCTTCTTCTGCAGTTTGTCCCACTTAAGTGGGGTCACTGTTTTTGGTGGCCCTGGTCACACTGCACATTCACCTAAGCATTCTCATCTCCACTACCTCCATCCTGCTGATGTTATTTTTCCCTCAGGGCCACAGTTTCCATATTATATATCATAGCTGGTCTCACTACTGTCCTATAGATTTTGCCTTTCAGGTTGATCAACACCCTCCACATCCTCCTTTGGAAATACTTCACAGGAGGATGTGGAGTATTTCCCTTCACATAGCACTCCAGCCATCTTTCTCTCCAGTTTCTCCATCTTGCTTGTATCCTGCATCCCACTTCCTTCTCAGCCTCTCCATCTTCTTTCACTGTTGAACTAAGTATCTAAAGTCCTTAACCTTCCTGATGACATTTCCTTCCAGCTCTAGATCTGTCTCCTGGCTGCCACACATATACTCTGTCTTACTTCTGCTCAGTCTCATACCTCTCTCTTTCTCTTCCAATACTTTCCTCCATCTTTCCAGTTTAGCTGCCACTTCTTTTCTTGACTCTGCACACAGCAAGATGCCATCTGCAAACAACATTGTACAAGGCACATCTTCTCTCACCTCCCCCATCACCACCTCCATCACAATATTAAACAGGAACAGGCTTAATGCTGACCCTTGATGCAAGCCAACTGTCACTTGAAAACTTTGTTTGTCCCCGGCAGGTCCGAACTCTTGTCTTCACATTTCTGTACATCTCCTGCACCAACCTGACATATTTCTCAGGTACTTTCTTCTCCCTCAGACACCTCCAGACTTCCTGCCTTGGCACTCTATCGTACGCTTTCTCCAGATCGATAAACACCAGATGTAGCTCCCGTTGTTTCTCTCAAAACTTTTCCATCATCTGCAATAACCCAAAGATAGCATCTGTCGTTGATCGACCAGGCATGAAGCCAAATTGCTCCTCTGCAATCTCCGCCTCCTTCCTCAATTTTCCATCAAGAACTCTTTCTAGGATTTTCATTGTGTGGGACATCAACTTTATTCCTTTTTAATTCTTACAGTCTTGTGCATCCCCTTTACCTTTGTAGATGGGGACAAGAGTACTTTCCCTCCATTCCTCAGGTATATTTTCCTGTTGGCAAACTTTCATGAACAGATCCAACAGCAGATCAATTCCCTCTTCTACCAGTGCCTTCCATGCCTCCACTGGGATCCTGGCAGGGCCAACCGATTTTCCATTCTTCATCCTCTTCCTGGCCTCCTTCACTTCCACTCTACTGATGTTCTGCCACCATCCCCTCAGAAGGCTGCCCATCTTCTCTGTGAGGCCTTGCATTTTTCCTCATTGAAAAGTCCTTCAAAGTATATTCTCCTTCTGTTTCTTATATCCACATCCCTCCATAATACTCTTCCTCTAGAGTCTATGATATGCCTCACATGTAAGATGTCCTTTGATGCCTTATTAGTAAATTTTTCTCTATCCTTCCTTTGTTTCTAATTGATCATAAAGATCTTGATAATGCCATGGCCTGTGCCACAACTCTCTTGGCTTCTCTGTATGCCTTCCTCTCTTCCACTCGTGACTCATCCCACTTCTGCTTTGCCTTCCTCTTAGTCTTCACTGCTTCTTGTACGTTATTATTCCACCATCAACCCTCCTTCTGCTCTCTAATCTTTCCAGATGTCTCACCAAGCACTTCAATTGCACAGCTCCGAATTGCTTTTGAATTATATCTCCACCAATCTTGTACACTTTCTAGTCCATCCAAAATCCTCTCTAACACCCTCTCCCTAAAACGGTTCTTCACACTCTCTTCTTTTAAGCAATTCATCATCAAGGTATAATGGTAAAAAAAATTATATATACAAGGGTGGTCTGAAAAGTTCTCGGCTTAACAATGAAAAAATGAATTTATAATTTCAAAATTATTTTTATTTTTCAACATAATCTCCCTTAAGACTAATACATTTATTCCAGTGCCATTATCCCGTCCCTGTAGTAGTGGTTCTCAGTAAGATCTGCAAAATACACCTCTACAGCTGCAATCACCTCTTGATTCGAAGAAAAATGCTGATCAGTGAGGAAGAGATAAAGTCAGAGGGAGCCAAATTTTGGGAATAGGGTGGATGTTCCAACAATTCATAGTGCAGATCCCTTAATTTTCCCATTGCAAAATACCTTTGTGGGCAGGTGCATTTTCCTGATGAAAGATGATCTTTTTCTTCTCAGCCTCTCCATCAATATTCCCTGGTTATTGTTTTATCCTTTTCAAGATCCCAAAACACCTTTCCTGCTGATGGAACTGACTGTCTTCTCTGGCACTGAACAGCCAGCTTCTGTCCACTGTTTTGATTGCTGTTTTGGATTCTTGTGTAATGGTGAATCCACGTCTCATCTGTAGTAATAAATCGATGCACAAAATCAGTTTTATTCTTGTTAGAATGCTGCAAGCACTGTTCAGAGATTTTCATGCAGGTGCATTTTCGATCTGCTGTTAGCAAGCGTAGCACCCATCTTGCGCAAAGCTTTTTCATTTGCAAATCTTCATGCAAAATATATCCTACATGTTCTTTTGAAATGCCTATAGTCTCAGCAATTTCACGCACTTTGAGGTTGCCGGTTATCCAATACCATATTGTGCACTTATACATATAACACCAGAAATCATTGATTACGATTTCTGGTGTTGTTACACTTTTTGGACGTCCTTTTCTTGAATCATCTTCAAGGCTGGTACGACCATGTTTAAACTCGGCAGCCCATTTCTTAATTGTCGAAAACGAAGGCGAATTGTGCCCATAAACTTTTATGAACTTCAAATGAATTTCTCTTGGCGTTAAACCTTCTTTTACAAAGAATTTTATAACTGCACGATACTCAATTTTATCCATTTCAATGGATACGGATAACACTTTTGATTCAGACAGCTGTATAAAACAAACTTGATAAAATGACTTGCTATTTCGCATGGATGCTTATGACAGATGTACCAACTTAGGAAAAAATATATGTTGCTGATAGTGTTACCATCTCTGGTCGAGGCCGAGAACTTTTCAGACCACCCTCGTGTATATGTATATAGATAGATATTATAATCTGACCTTTATAAGGTCACAGGACTTACGTGCTCAGTAAACAAGCCTGTATTCTATACTGTGATCTGTATTGCTGAAATATGTAGAAATACGTGAGCGAACTTTTTTTTTTTAATTTTTTTATTTAACATGATCCTTTTCAGAATGGGCAACATGCTCCTTCCAAAGAATCATTAATGGCAAAGCATATGGAGAGATGGAGAGCAGTAAGACAGAAGTAAGTGTTTATTATATGCAGTTTTGAAAGTATTTCATTTTTTCTAATTACCCACTTTTTATTAATCATTGGTATTTTATTTCCAGTAATTTTGATGTATTTTAAGGAGAATTTTTAATGAAAGGAATAAATTAACATGACACCAAAACAAACATGGGGAGTGGTTAGCTAAACTGCATTCAAACCACCAGACTGTGAGTTTGAATCCTGTAAGGACCTAGATGCTTGCGATTGTCTTTAGGTAATAGATGAAGTTGCGGGATGCCCAATCAATTGGAGGCCTGAAGCGGTTTGAAAAAGTTCCATGTTTGGTCTCATATAAAATAAAATAAAAATTCTCAATTGTATCCATTGTACCAATCCATTAGGGTAATAACTTGTCAAACATGGTGAGCATTGCTTACAACTATGATAGTATTTGGTATGAACAGAGCTCATCTATGAGAGGTACCTCTTCATCGTGGGTGGTTCCACCCATTGATTGTATTGGTCCTTTTCATTTTTCCTCCTTTTCTTTGCTTTTCTTCCTATATTCTTCACTCTACTTTTCCTTCTCCTGAGACTTTTTTATTATTCAGTTTTCCACGCCACCATCTCTAGGATAAAATGCCGTGCTACTGTGTTTGCAATGTAGTGGAAACCGTGGGCATTTGAAAAGTGAGATCCCGGTAGTCTTGTACTCTTGGCTTCTTCTTTGTTTGGCAAAACAGGTGGTCTTGGACCCTGTCCTCATGGTGTCTGGGGAACAAGGCTTTCTGTCGTGCTGGTATAGTGTCCAGAGTAATGCTGGCATTCCACTTCCAAGCATATTTATTGTTTGCTGGATAGTGGGTGTCCATGTATAGCTCCATAGGGGATGGGGAAGACTGGTGCCCCAAAAAAAAAAAAAAAAAAAAAAAAAAAAAAAAAAAAAAAAAAAATCCCTTGAGCATAAATTCTTTATTCTCAGATTTTTCAGTAATCCTCACAAGGTCCCAACCAAGTGCAGATACTGTAACTACATCATTTCATACCAGAAGTGAGAAACAAAAATGTGACAAGAGTATAAATGTAGCAGTGCTTCTCATCCATGCAACAGGTGAAAAGCTAATATGGAAAATGTCGCTATTTTTTATTAAAAAGAGTTTAGGACTGGCAGGATCTCCCAAAAGCAGGTAATATTCTTGTGGAAACACCAGTGGGTGGAATAACAATTATGGTAATACCTCCCAAAACACTAAATTCTTGTAGAAGAGTGATATCAGAATGGGATCTCCTTATTGTTCCAAATGAGGAGATATATTTAGACTTAAAGATAGAGTGATAGATATGAAGTGCATTTTGATGTGTAGGAATGGTCATCTGGTTCCAACCAGGAACATCATTCTCACTTTTGATACACCCAAACCTTCAACATTGGTAAAATAATGTTTTCAACTCTCCTGTTAAGCGGTATATCCGTAACACCACAACAGGTAGTATGGGCATGCCCAAACCACCTGTTTGTGCCCAATATGACAATAAAGAACATAATAAATCTTGCTGTGCCAAGAAAGCAAAATGTGTCAACCACCAGGGAGATCATACAGCCTTCTCCAGGGCATGTCATCAGTAGAGGGATGAAAAAGAAAGATAAAAAGTGAACAAGATATATCAAGATGCAAAAAGGAAGTCAGCCACCACTACTACACTTGTCCTCAAATCCTCTTATGCTTAGAAGGTGGCAGTTAAGAAACAAAAGCATTTCAAGCATATATGCCTATTCCACCATTGGATAATTTCAGTATACCTCAATTTTATCATTGTTAATACTTCTCTGTGGAGTGTTAGTCACACGACTTACAGTCTCACTCTTCCAACAATTTCAAATATGATCCCTTTCTATGAAAACTCGTGTGATGAAAATTATGGCAAAGGTTTTTCTTGTATAATGAGACCTGCGGAGTATCCATAACTGTGGAATGACACATATACAACAGCAAAAATAAATTTATTATGTAAATTCTTTCCTTCATGCTTACACAGTGATCAGAATACATTATGAAAATTATGGAAACAACTACAATGTTGGAGTAAAACTTTAGTTTAACATAAACCAAAATAAACACTTCGATGTTTCGTCTAAGACCTTCACATTAAGGTCATCATTTGGAGTATGCACATATATACAAAGAAACAAGCTGCACTACAATCTACATGGCATGCTAAAGTTACTGACCAACCGTTACAACTATTGGCAAGACCTCTGGTGAAAAAAAAAACTTACTACATCAAAGCTAGAGTTCGATTATTATCATCCTCTATTAGGTTATAAAATTAAATTAAGCTGGAGAGCAACATGTTTACAAAAAAAGGAAAAACTTAATAAATAAAAAAATTATCCATATAAGTATACATATAAGTTACAATCAACTGATGTGGATAGTGCCAAATAAAAGCTGAAAATTAGTTTAGATTTCTTTAAATTTCTGTTCATACCAGGTTTTTGTATGATATAATGAGCAGGTACTTTTCCATTCAATTTGGTGTAGGGTGTTAAGGGCATGATCAGAGAGCCCTGCTTCACCAAAATTGTTAAATTTAACGTGTCGTTTGTGCTCTTTTTTATGGATATGGATTGTGCATTCAGTTTTCCCAATATAAGGTAAGTTGCAGTTGTAATAGATGCAATAAACTCCAGGATGTGCCAATGGGAGAAGAGGATCCTTAGAGGAGTTGAATATGGGTTTTTAATTTTAAAGGTGGTTTAAAAGTGGCATTAAGATTATAATGGTGTAGGATTTTATTAATTTTTTCTGATAATCCTTTAATGTATGAGATAGCTATGGTTTTACTGTAATCTATATTATTTTTTGATTAAGTTTTATGAAGAACTTTATTAATAGCATTTTTGCTATAGGCATTATTTATAAATGTATTGCTAATAATTTTTAATTTTTGTTTAAGAGCTTGTTTATTAGAGCAAATTTTTATAGCTCTGTTTTTGAGATGTTAATGAATCCACGTTTTTTCAAAGGGTGGTGATAAGAGTTAGCATGTATATATTGGCCGGTATGTGTAAGTTTGCTGGAAATATTGAAGGATAGACAGCCTGAGGGAAGATGTGTGACTAGTGTATCCAGGAAAGGGAGTGAGTTTTGATTTTCAATTTCAATAGTAAATTGAATGTGCTCATGTTGTTTGTTTAGGTGGCTAAGGAATGTGTTTAGCATTTGGAAACCATGGGCCAGATAACGAAAATATCGTCAACATATGTAAGCCAAACTGTAGGTTTTAGAGTAAAGGAATCAAGAGCATGTCTGAAAAGCTTCCATATAAAAGTTAGCAATTGGGGGGGGGGGGTAGAGGTGAGCCCATGGTCATACCTTCTTTTTGTAGGTAAAATTTATTTTGCCACACAAAGTAATGGAACATATCATGTGGACAAATAAAGCCGTAATGTCGGGCAGAAATTTGTTCTGTAAGAAAAGAATTGTCACTGATTGGGACATTTGTGAAAAGAAGGACAGAAATATCAAAACTGTATAATAAATCATATTTGCCGAGTGTCATGTTTTTAATTTTGTTTATGAAGTGTTGTGTGTTCTTTATATAGGAGGGGGAATGACCTACCAACTCCTTGAGTGTTGATGCTAATTTCTTGGCTAAGTGATAATTAGACCTGTATTCCCTCAACTATCGGCCAAAGCGGGATGTTATGTCTACCTTGGGAACACCATATATTCTGGGAGAATGGGCATAATGGGGGTATTATTTTTTAACAGTATCTGATAGCCACAAATTACTTAAGTTTGTCACTTCGTGGCTATCAGACACTGTTAAATCATGCCCTTAACAGCTACACCAAATTGATTGGAAAAGTACCTGCTCATTACATCATATACAAAAACCTGGTATGAACAGAAATTTAAAGGACTAAGCTAATTTTCAGCTTTTATTTGGCACTATCCATACCAGTTGGTTATAACTTATATGTATACTTATATAGGTAATTTTTTTATTACTTTTTAATTTTTATTTATTAATTTTTTTCCATTTTTGTAAACATGTTGCTCTCCATCTTAACCCCTTAATGTACCAATTAAACTAAAGCAGTCATTTTTCTGCCAATTTTTTGGGCGAGTTTTGGGCGAGGGTGATTTGCTGGATCAAATTCATCATTATTTGAAAAATAATGATGAATTTGTGCAAACGCAAATGAAATAGCTAATACACGCCGTTGGCAACTTTTCTTGGCTGAAAGGAAATAGGCACAAGATTGTCTAGCATCTATATTCAGTTGTATTTATATGTGAAACCAAAATTCAAAATCAATTTTGGTGCAATAAACAAAAGATGTGTCACAGACATCTTTGTATGTTAAGGGGGTAATTTAATTTTGTAACATAATAGAGGATGCATCTCCCAAGACGTTATGTGGCTAGCGTGGGAGACGTTAGCACTGCAATAACATCTGCTGTTTCATCATTGGCAGAAGAATTCATATATTAACGGCAATGTGAAACAACTGGCAGGTGAAAGATTCTGAATACAGATCAATGGCTAACAAAGTGGGCCAAGTTAGCTGGCTATTGCAGACGTGGAAGAGATCGGGGCCTCACCACGTTACTATCCTCTATCCTATAATCAACCATGAAGAAATGGAAATATTTTACAAGCTATGCTTTGGAAGTTGGAACCTCTGCAATGTCCCAAGCTGGAAATAGTTACAGGGAAGAAGACACTGAAACTGTGATTAAAACGAGCGCTGCAAGTGCACTCTATGATGATGTCAACTTAAATCCGAAAGGAAGGTTGGCATCTGATATTCCTTGTTTGAAAACAAGAAACAGAGTCTTGAAAATTGGAACTTGGAACGTGAGAACATTATATAAACTATGGAATTTTGACAACCTTATACAGGAAATAAAAAGACTTAAAGTTGATGTGATGAGAATTAGTGAAACAAGATGGCCTAACATGGGAAAACTAGAGAAAGACGGATTTACATTTGTATATTCTGGTGGAGAGAAGCATGAATATGGAGTGGGTTTCATGATTAAGAAAGACATCTTTAAATGTGTAATGGGGCTGTGGCCCATAAACGAAAGAATAATACTTATTAAATTAGCCGCAAAGCCTTTTAACATCATAATTATCCAGGTTTATGCCCCTACGATGAATTACAATGATGAAGAAATAGAAGATTTTTATAATAACTTATAAAAAAAAAATCTATAGAATATGTAAAATCAAATGAGATACTCATAGTGATGGGTGACTTGAATGCAAAGGTTGGAGGAGGGGAAGAAAATCCAATTGTTGGAAAATTTGGACTAGGCGACAGAAATGAAAGAGGTGAGAGATTGATACAGTTCTGCATTCAAAACACTTGCGCATAATGAATACTTTCTTTCAACATCCCAAGCGTAGACTGTATATTTGGACAAACCCAGATAACTCTATAAGAAACCAAATAGATTTTATAATGATAAATAATAGATACAAAAATAATATAACCAACATAAAAACATACCCAGGTGCTGATATAGGTTCAGACCATAACCCTGTTGTGTTCACTTTAAAAATTAAACTAAAAAACATTTCTAAAAACAATCATGCTGAAGGACTTGACTTCACAGCTCTGAATATACCTGACAATATAATGGTGTTTAACTCAGAAATTAGATCATGTAGGATATAAAACAGAAGACAATATACTTTGTAACACAGGGGAAATTGAAAACAGGTGATCAAATTTTAGATGTGCAATATATAAGACAGCTAACAAGGTTATCCGAAAAATTAAATACAATAAGAAAAAATCCTGGATGACTGAATCAATACTAGAACTTATGAATGAAAGACGAAAAAAGAAAAGTACACAACAGTATAGAATACTCAGTAAAATTATAAAAAATGAATGTAGGAAGGCTAAAGATAAGTGGCTAAATGAAAAATATAAAGAAATAGAGGAATTGGACAAGAAGCACAATAGTAAAGAAATGCATAAATTGATTTATGCATCAATCCAAGCCCTGACAAATAAAAAGAAAAATTTCAACCATAATCCTTGTATAAAAGATCAAAATGGAAGAATGCTACTAGAGACACAAGATATCATAAAAAGATGGAAAGAATATGGAAAAGAACTATTTGACTCTGATCACTCAGACGTACCAGATATACAAAATATAGATGGTGAACCAGTTACGTATATAGAAGAAATAGAATACGCTCTAAGCCAAATGAAAAGAGGTAAAACACCAGGCCCTGATCAGATCCCTATTGAATTGTTAAAGAAAGTAAATGAAAACACACTCAATGACCTAAAGGTTATTTTTAAGAACATCTATGATTCAGGATACATCCCTGATGATCTAAGGAAATCCATCTTTGTCACTATTCCCAAAATTCCAAGAACTTTTGAATGTACAGAATATAGACTAATAAGTTTAACAAGCCATGTTACAAAATTACTACTGAGAATAATCCTAGAAAGAATAAAAGGCACTTTGTCAGTAGAAATAGAAGACACTCAGTCAGGTTTTCAAAAAGACAAAGGTACAAGAGAAGGAATCTTCAATTTGAAAACATTATGTGAAAGAAGCCTTGACAACCAGAAAAGCATATATCTTTGTTTTATTGATTACACCAAAGCATTTGATTCAATAGATCACAAGAAATTAATACATATTCTACAGAATAATGGGTTAAAAGGAAAAGATCTACATATAATTACAAATATATACTGGAATCAAATGACCTCAAGATATAAAAATACATATTCTGGCAACTTTGAAATCAAAAAAGGAGTAAGGCAAGGATGTGTCTTATCACCCTTATTGTACAATATATATAGTGAGCAAGTTTTTAAAAATATTTCAGAACTGAAGGGTGTAAAAGTCGTAGGTAGGAACTTCAACAACTTCAGGTATGCAGATGACACAGTTCTTATAGCTGAATCTGAAGATGATCTTCAAAACTTAATCACAGAAATTTACAACAGAAGCTTAGACATGGGACTAATTCTTAACCTAAAGAAAACAAAGTGCATGATTATATCAAAAGAACCAATAAATAGGAAACTGAACATAACTGTTAACAAAAAGAAAATTGAACAGGTTCAGTCGTTTATATATTTGGGACAAATGTTTACTGACAGAGGAAATTCCCTTAAAGAAATAAAAAGAAGAATAGAGATAGCAAGAAAAGCCTTTACTGATATAAAAACTGTTCTATCATCCAGAGACATTAATATAGACACAAGAAAAAGATTAATAAAATGCTATATCTGGTCAAGCCTTCTCTACAACAGTGAAACTTGGACTCTAAATAAAGAAGCAGAGAAAAAATTAGAAGCTTTTGAAATGTGGGCCATCAGAAGAATGTTGAAAATACCATGGACAGAGAAAACGGAGATGTTTTAAAGAAGCAAAAATGAAAAGAACATCATCAAATTCCTGACATGTACCATCAAGGGGTGTACAGGATATGATAGTACTACATGAAATATTTACATCATTACTAACTTCCTATCTACAATTTTCCTCCAAATAAGTCTATTACTTGTCAAGACTTCAATATTATCATTATCAGATCTTATATTTCTATCGTCTAAGGCACATTGTACTGTATCAATCCACCTATATCTTGGTCTTCCTCTGGATCATTTTCCTGCCAACCTGGCAGAGAACACTTGTTTTGCTAATCTTTCCTTGCCCATAGAGCGAAAACTTAAATATTTTGGACATGTAACCAGACAAGAAGGCATTCAGAAATTAATATTAGAAGGGAAATTGGATGGAAAAAGAGGGAGAGGTAGACCCGGAGAATGTGGTTCGAAGACATTAAGGACTGGACTGGCTTGAATTACTAAAAATGTTTCAGAGCAGCAAAAGAAAGAATAAGGTTCCGTGACATGGTTGCCAACCTCCTTCTAGGAGATGACACTTGAAGAAGAAGAATAGAGGATGATGATAATAATAATCGAACTCTAGCTTTGATGGAGTAAGGTTTTTTTTTTTTTCTCCCACCAGAGTCATGCCAATAGTTATAATGGTTGGTCAGTAACTTTAGCATGCCATATCGATTGTAGTGCAGCTTGTTTCTTTGTAAATATGTGCATACTCCAGATGATGACCTTAATGTGAATGTCAAAATGTCGAGTGTTTATTTTGGTTTATATTAAACCAAAGTTTTACTCCAACATGGTAGTTGTTTCTGTAATTTTCATAATGTATTATGTAAATATTTCATCTTACATATCATAAACATCATCAGTACAAACAGCAAATAACAATAAGGAATTGAATAAAGAAACAGAGTGCCTACATTAAACAGGAATCCTCTATGTATACAGTCACGTTCATAGATTAAAACAATCGGGCCGAAAATAATTAAAATGAGTTAAAGTAAAATATAAGAGATTACAAATTATTTAATACAATTGAGGATAACATTTTCCTACACTTTTGGAATAGTGTGGCAGTCATTATGATTGAAGTTAGGTCGATGAAGTACGGCTTCAGCACTTTCTTTGTATAAACATTTAATTTGTTTATTTTGTTTGTAAATGTTATAACAAATTAAATATTAGTTGTAAACAACTAATATTTAATTTGTTTGTAAATGATATAGGAAATAACTTGAAAGGAAATATTCAGCTGTTTGCTGATGCAAAATTAAATTCAGTAATAGTTAATCAAGGCGATCTGGAAAGCTTGCAGATGTGTTAAAAAATAGGCTGTCAGTATGGACAAAAGATAATGGGTGTCAGTTTAATGTGAAGAAATGCAAAGTTATGCATTTTGGAATAAATAGATTATGGGCATCTCCATTGAGTCTCCGGATTCAATGGAATGCCCGTATAATAATAATGTGGATCTATGCAGCAGCTTAGTATTTTCCCATTGGATCCTGTGGCTAGCGTTTACAATTCCATGTTGTGGCAGGTCAGATTTGTGAAGTTTGATAAGCCAGATGTGGTCTTCATGTTCAGAGATGCATTTATTTACAGATCTTCATATTTGCCCATAGTAAGACCAGTTGCACGACCATGGTACTTGGTATACACCAGGTAACATAGTGATGTGTTTGTCTTTTGGAGAGAAAGTAGCAGGTTATGAATTTGGTTGATGGGTTTATAGGTAGCCATAAGTTGATATTTTCTCCACATTGGAATTAAGGAAAATGAGACTGCAGCTGCTAAAGCTGGAAAATCTATGAGCTGTTAAAACAGCTCATAGATTTTCCAGCTACTGTATGTCAGTTCCATATGTAGACTGCAGTTTATAAGATCACAAATAATAACCCAATGGCAGTCATCATGAGAGGAAACTGACGAGTAAATTGCACATAATTACTCCTGAAATTAAGTATTGGCAGTGAGATCACAGGAGAGGAAGTTATTCTTGCTAGGTTCCACATAGGTCAGTTATCTTGCACATTTTTATTTACTGACGATTGATGTGTGAACAAAGCAAATGTCTCACCATTTGGTCATGTCTTAGAGTACCAGCACTTCACTCACTTGAGAAAGGAATGAATTTTTTTACTACTCTGGCTGAGTCATACATTCAGGCAGATCTTCTCAGACTGATAAATTGCATGAAGGTTTTAACAAGAATTAATTTATACAAACACATCTGATAATAAATGATATTTATATATAGATATATAGATAAGCATGAAGGAAAGGATATATGAATACCACTTATCTTAATTTTTTAAAATTTGCTTTTTTGTATATAGCGTGTTATTTCCTAATTTATTTCTTTATTACTGTTTATTATTGCCTTGAGTATTGCTGTGACCTTTGCTGTCCTTGTGTGCTGATGAACTCCAAAACAGCCAACCACCTATGAACAGAATTTTTATTTTTTTATTTTTATTTTTATTTAAAAAAAAATTTTTTTTTTTATAATTCTGTTGATGACAAACAACAGTGTTTCTTATCCTGATGTAAGTCTGATTTCTGTCTTCTTTTATCTCTACTGTTTTGGACATAAAGATATGTAGAAATTAGAATTCAATAATATATGCATTATAGTGTTTCTTGATTGCTCTTATTTTGGTACATTAGGTTTTGTGATTGTCTCCCTCATGACTACAGGCTGGAAATAGATCAAAGTTTTGCTTGGATGTTGCTTCAAATGTGATAACTTGATCTCTGTGCTTAATATTGCATTAAGCACAGAGATAAAATTAATATTTTCATTGAATTCTAACAACGTTTACTCCTGCGAAGAGCCACAGTACTATTGAACTGGAAACTCATGTGCTAAATATTTAATTGTTTTAAATGTAACATATTTTTTGTTAGTTTAGCTTTGATAAGTAATTATAGAGAAATTACCTATTATCAGTTACTTTGCAAATCTGTATAACATTTATTCATGATGTGATAAATCTTTGATATTGATTGATGATTAGCAAGGTTTTAGATCTAGAACATTATACATAGATGCACTCCATTTAACAAAGTAGCTGATAGAAAAATGAATAGGATGTAGCACTCCATTTTTTATATAGTTATGTAAAGCCTTGGATGGTATAAATTACAAGGTATTCAAAATGTAATAATGAAAAGATAAACAAAAAATAAGCATAAACTGTATTTTTATCTTATGAAAGATATATATAGTTATTGCAGCAATTAAAAAAAAAAAGGAATTTTACAGGATAATTCATTAAGTACGCAAGTGTTCAGTATTATTAATTGATGAAATAACAATTCATATCCTATGCTGATGACATAATGTTAGTAAAAATATATCTTTACAAATATATTTGTAAAGATAATTTGTAAATTATCTTTACAAATATATTACTATTTGTAAAGATAATTTACAAATAGTAATATATTTAAAAAAATTAGAACAAGTGATGAATTTTAAATACTTAATAGCCTGTGTAGCTTATTTTGTATTGTGGATGCCAGATGTGTCAAGTGTGATGTTATGCATTTGAATGAAAATATTGCAAGCTGTATGCAGAACTCCTCCAGGAAATTGATAAAGCTCAAGATTTGGGTATGTTGGTGGATATAGTTGAAGTTCAGAAGTTGCATTATTGAGGATAAGGAAGTTATCATTCCTCTTTACAAGGCTTTGATATGGTCACACCTAACAGATTACTATGCACAGGTCTGGATGCTTGGAATATAATATTTTATATTATATTCTTTCTGAGAGTAGTAAACAAGCAGAATGCATTGTTCACTACTCTCAGAAAGAATATAATATAAAATATAAGTTCCATGTGAAATAACGTCACAACTGTTTCTTGTAAACGGAAATAGATGATTTTTCATGTATATTTCTTTCATCATCATAAATTTCCTGATATATATATATATATATATATATATATATACACACACACACACACACACACACACACCCCCAAAGGGGTGTTCAGGTTACTACAACAGTACTACATGATTAAATTTACATTGTTATTAATTTCCTATCCACAATTTTCTTCCAAATTAGTCTGTTACTTGTAAGCACTCCTATATTGTCATATCTAACATTTTTGTTCTTTTAAGGCAGTTCTAACTGAATCAGTTCACTAGACCTTGGTCTTCCTCTGGGGTCTCTTTCCTGCCATCTTGGTAACAAGCATCTGTTTTGCTAACCTTTCCTCACCCATTCTATTTAAATGACTATACCATTTTAGATTAGTTCTGCTGACACATTCTTGAATCCTAATAATATCAAGTTCCTTTCTAATATCTTTATTTTTAATATGATTCTGCCATTGATGCCATCAGTTCACTCCCCGAATTTTTCTCAGAACCCTCAATATCTGTTGTCTCTAGTCTTTGATCAAGTGCTTTATTTCTAACCCAGCTCTCAGATCCATAACTTAAAACTGGTTTGAACACTGTCTTGTATACTGCTAGTTTGGTGTTTGGGCTAATTTCTCTCTTATTTCATATGACTTTATTCAGCAGGCCATCTTTGCTCATTATGTTGTCTATTTCTAGATTTAATCTGCTATCTTCACTAAAAACTGTGCCTAAATAGCTGAAATATTTTACTTATTCTATAGGATCACCATTCAGAATGCAGCTGAAGTTTTTTATGTTCCTACCGATTTTCATAGTTTTTGTCTTTTTATTGCTGATTTTCATGCCAAATTTGCTACAGCCGTTATTCCATTTAGAGAATTCTGGAGACTTACGCTGGATATGTTTAGGAGTACAACATCATCTGCATAAAGCAAAGAGCTAAGTTTGACATTTTCAGTTCTAATGTCTGTCCTAATGCCACTTTCTTTCATAATGTGATCCATATAGATTATGATTAAGAGTGGAGGTAATGTGCATCCTTTTCTTCACCCCTGATTTTATATCAAACCATCTTCCTGTATTTCCTTCAATTCTAACTGCTGACTGTCAAATTAAATGTAGACTATGCTTGCATAGATCTTATACGTGCGCAGATCAGAAAGGTGATGACTGTGAATAGCAAGGTCACGTTTAGCAGCTTTAAGTTGATTACGGATTAGAGATAAACTAGTGTTCCGGTAAATATTATGAGCTCCAAGAGATTTTATTGTTTCTTTAATCTTAGCGAAATTGGGAATAATCTTGTTGTCGCGGCACTTTTTTAAGAAATTGATCTTTGCTCGTAACCTACCTTGTATAACTGAAAATTTCCCTAATTTACCGGTTAGTTTGGTAGCATTTTCCCCGTGAAGGATAAGAATTTGCTGTTTTAAGGATACTCGTGACATAAGACTGAATGATATATGCACGTAAACACAAGAAAGATATTTAATTAACCAAATATTTCAGTCTGGAAATAGCAGGCCATCCTCAGTGGTATTACAAGAACAGTTTTAAAAAAATACAAGCTAGAATACTAACAGTAGATCATTAAAAATAGAACACGTCGCGTGATGTTATATCACTAAGTATTAAGTATAAAACGGAAAATTTTGCAAGACCTCCTAGATTTTATGGCCTTCCAAAAATCCATAAGATTGACTATCCTCTTCGTCCAATACTAGATTGTATTGATTCTCCTACTTACCGTATAGCCAAATATCTAGCTAAATTATTGAAATCTTACATTGGCAACTCTAATTCTTTTTTAAAAAACTCCTCAGATTTCTTAGAAAAATTAAAAAATGTCTTATTACAACCTACAGATCTTATGGTTAGCTTTGATATAGAATCTTTATATACCAATGTACCTCTCAAGGAAACTTTAAAATTACTTGCTGACATCTTTCCTCAAGACATTATAAAACTATTCGTTTTCGTAATACATTCTGGATATTTTGTATGTCAAAATAAATTTTACAGCCAAGTAGAAGGAACGGCCATGGGAAGTCCTCTTTCTCCTGCTTTAGACAACTTTTATTTAGAACATTTAGAAAAAAGTCCTCTTCTCATCTATTTTCCCTCAACCATCTTTTTGGGTAAGATATATAGATGACATCTTTACTATTTGGCCTCACAGCAAAAACTCTTTACCTTCTTTTTTAAACAATATTAATTCCTTGCATCATCATATAAAGTTTGCTATGCAAATAGAAGAAAATAACCAGTTATCTTTTTTAGACGTTCTCCTCATCCGGTCACCTTCAAATATTCTTACAACTACAGTATACAGGAAACCAACGTTCACAGGTCGTTATATTCTTAAAGGATCAGCCCATCATCCATGTCAAAAAACAGGAATTATAAAATGCTTCATCAGAAGAGCCAAAACTAATTGTTCTACTTTTGATTATCTACAAAAAGAACTTTCTACTATCCAACAACACATGAAACTCAATGGCTTTTCTAAAAAAAAGTACTCAACATCTCATTCTTATAATCCTCCACAAAACAAAGTTTCAATACGTCGAGTGCCTATTCCTTATATCTCCGGTATTTCAGAATCTATCGCAAGAATTTTAAAGAAATATGATTTAACAACATCGTATTTACCTATTAACAAATTGTCTTTTCATTTTCCTTCTCCTAAAGACAAACGCTCAACTTTATCTCTTCCTGGAGTTTATCAAATTCCTTGCAACTGTGATCTCTCCTATTTTGGACAGACTGGACGTTCTCTTGAAAAAAGAATCCAGGAACATCAATCCTCCATTCTTCACAACAAACCTGAAAAGTCTGGATTGGCTCAACACGGGATTGAAACTGACCACAGCATCTTTTGGTCTCCAAGACTCGCCTCTTACATAGATCCCGTTATAGGTTTGAACATTTGTTCAAAGTGTGGAGGCCTTGCTCCATCGTCCCAACCCGAATCGTAATGACTGTATATCTATATCAAAAATTTGGGAAAGTCTAATCAAGATTACTCATTATTTATTTTTATTTTTTATTATTATTTTTTAATCATGTCTCTACTTCAAAATATTCCGTTTTATACTTAATACTTAGTGATATAACATCACGCGGTGTGTTCTGTTTTTAACGATCTATTGTTTGTATTCTAGCTTGTATTTTTTTTTAAAACTGTTTTTGTAATACCACTGAGGATGGTCTGCTATTTCCAGACCGAAATATTTGGTTAATTAAATATCTTTCTTGTGTTT
Source organism: Typopeltis vanoorti (assembly GCF_054136105.1). Taxonomy (NCBI): domain Eukaryota; kingdom Metazoa; phylum Arthropoda; class Arachnida; order Uropygi; family Thelyphonidae; genus Typopeltis; species Typopeltis vanoorti. The sequence continues at coordinate 94,854,021 of NC_143550.1, read as the reverse complement.
ACGTGCATATATCATTCTTCAGAGTTTGCCACTGAGACTCCAAGGTTTGGTTCTTGTTTTCAAACTGCTGCAAATTTTCTTCAATAATGTTTGCATAGTTGGGTGTACAATTTACCTGTAAAAGCTGCTCAACTTTAATTATTTTTAAAACTTTCTTGAATACCGTTCTTTTCAATGCGATATCCATTTTTATCAGATTTTTTATTTTCTTTGTCAGCTGCCTGTTCTAATGACTCAAAATTCTTCCCCATTTCTTCCTTAGAAGAATCCTTTGTGGGACCATAGGCACAAATAAGTTTCATTATCCCTTTCCTCATTTTGAAGTTTGCCCACATAGCTCCGCTTGAAACTGCTTTCCAATCAAACAGTTTATCTTCATGTTCGGTGTTGAATGCTATCACTACTCCTTCCTTTCCTTGATCATTATTGCCTAAAAATAGCATCCTATACTTATTATTTAGTGATATCTCACTTCTTTTTATCTTCTTTGTCTCAATAATGCCAAGTATGTTCATGTGGTACTTTTCCAATTCTTCAAGCTCAATTTCCTTTCCATTCATAGTCCTTATATTGATGGTTCCTATCTTCAGTTCTTCTGATGTTGGGTTTATTCTTCTTCATTTTGATTTGGAGCTTGTTCGAGTAGCTGACTTTTCACTGTTCGCTCTGGTTCCCTGATGAAAACAGCTTGTTTAACTGGACAATGCCCCAGCTAGCATAAAATTTCATGTTGTACCATCATACGCATTTGTGGTTTAAGCCAATATAAAGTACAATTTGTTGGCTAAGTCACAAATTGCCAGTCCATTCTCATTTGTTCAGTACCCGGTAGATACCTATTAACAGTGTGCACCACATTGTTGTATCGTTGTCTATGGTTATATCGATGATTCTATAAGATTTAATATAGTTGTTTACTTAATCTATCCTTCTTACCTAAAACCTTACTCAATCAAGTCCTGTCATTTGCGCCAATTGTTATTGTTCGATCTTCTTCTTTATATATTTCTATCGTTATTATTGCCTTTACCACTGTTCGCTACACTCTCCGACACAGTTATTTCCTTTCTGGCTTCTATAATAGTTTTCCAATAAGTTAAATAAATGAGCTATCACTCTCCTTTTCTTAAACAAACTATGATTCAGGCTGTTCCCAAATTTTATCGCGTGTAATCCTTTCATTCGTTAGGGCTTTGTCTATGTTTGGGACAAGGCCTTAAAATATTGACCTCTGAGACATTCCACCTGTTAAATATTGACGAATTTATTTTTTGCTGCGCCAGCCAATACAGAGGATAGATAAGATTCTTATCCAAGGTGGCTATCTCAGAGTAATACATAATAAAATTTCAAACACTAATCTAACTATTCTCACTTCTGTTAGTTTTACATGCAGCCGTGGCTTGAAAGATCAAACTATATTCATATGTCCCTCCCGCTAGGTTCGTTAGTAATTTTATGAGTGGCTATTTGAATTCATAAAATCAGCTGGATTCAGGCAAATGATATAAAACATATTTATTAAAGCTTAAGAGATATACATGAAGAATATAAGGTACATGATTAACTTAATCACCTTCCTAGCAATTTCTGATATCAATACTAACACTATAATACATTAATCACTCTAGGGTCACTAATCATATCTCGCAACACATCTAAGTTATTTCACATACAGATCCCTTCTAGGGAGACCTTCTTCAAACAGAGACAGGTTACTGCCAAATGGGATAATCACTAAAGTTCTCTACAACTTGTCCATTCACAAATTAACCTATAAAGTCTCTCATATCTTTAATTGGAAATCAGATACTTTAATATTCTACGTTACCATCCTATGGAATGACTTTCTGTTCTGTCTTCAGCCTTGTCTAGACATCAAGGCACTGTTGCGGGTTACCGTTCTTCGGGTCACATACGATAACGGGACGATAAGGCGGTCTGCCGCTCTGGTCTCTCTCTGGAACTGCATGAACACATCTGTATCGTCGGTCACACAATACAGCTTAGCTAATCTGCTATGAAGAGATAGTTAGCCTTGCCTCGCGAACCTCGATAAGCCTTTCATGACTTCTACGGCCGACCTGGAATCATCCCGTTGGCGGAGACGGAGAGCCAATGTCCAAAAGCGCAGGAACCAAGAACCAAAAAGAAAAAGCCTCGTGTGTGTGTGTGGGGGGGGGGAGCTTGACCCTTATATTTTCCCTCTCTTTCTCGGAGATTCTTGCGCTTAGCTACGTTGTTTACCGCACATCATTCATTCACTTGCGTGTGGCGTTCTTCTGAGAAAGCGTTCTAGCTTTGCTTTCCTAATAAATTCTCCTTCCCTTAGGCCATATGTTGTACTGGACAGCTAAAGTGTGACCTTTGGACTATAGCTTACACTCAACTTGCTTTCACACAATACATAGAATGGGATACTCTAATTAAATAATAACCTTAAATAAATTCCTTTATTTGACTCTGTACCAAACTGGTAAGTCTCACATTTCTTAAACTAAACATTTCTTCAGTTTTGCTTTAAATTATAATGTACATTTCAATTTCTATGCCAAAACACAACATTTGTCTCAGAATGAAATATTTGGTGTATATATATATATGGCATTCCTATTTTACCCAGAGGCAAACATATGTGCTTACTTTCCTATTTATTGGGAAACCCATGTCGAACTGTGATAAGATAGGAAATCTTCATTTCATAATCTATCACAATTCAACAACATGAAGGTGAGGATTGGACATTAGGTCAGAAGTCCCAGTTGGTTCTCCGCATTCCTGAAAGGCAATGTGGAGGTCTCCTCCCAGTTATTTGGTTTTCACCATTAAGCGACCCGACACTTTCTTTCAAGCAAGTATATTGCAGGCATTATGGGAGAGTCACTCCACAAACCAATGTTGATCTTTATTGAAGTGACAAAGTGGAAGAGTATTCATCATAGGCCTAAAGCAGCCAAGTATGTCCACGTGATACTTTTCCAGTTCTTCTTATTCAATTTCCTTTCCATTCTTGGCATCTTTAATTTATAATATAACAAAATGAAAAAACTTTCAACATCTATTTCTAATCCAAAGTATTTTAGTAATAAGATGTGATACTGTTTGGCTACTTGTATATGGAAATATGACTTCTGCATTACTTAAACCTTAGTATCACTTCTGGATCTGACTCCCACTGATGAGACCTTAATAAAGGTAGAAACTTGTCTGGGTAGTGTTCCTTCCCATAATGCTTAGTGTTATAGATGCCTGTAAGAATATGAGTGTTCATTATTGGATACTGTCCATGCGGTTAGCCTAGTTACTTTGCACTTCGCAATCATATGCCTGGGGAAGGAGTGTCCTAGGTTCGATTCCCGTCACCGACGTGAGGAGCTTAAGGATCTTCCTCAGCCATAGCCAAGTTAGCCGGTCTTGGGCGTGGACAGTAGGGTTTTCTCCGCAAGTTTATCTGGGGTTTTTCATCCCGCAAGCAGGCAAACCGGCCCCGTGAACACACAAGGATACAGCCAGGAATACTTACAGGCATAGGGGTGACCATCCTATCCTCATACTTCAGTTACGAAATCCAAGCATGCTTGGAAGGTTGTGGGCCTTAAAGGCCTGTTTAAAGCCATCGGGATAGGATTATTGGATACTAAGGCAACTGATGTAATTATACGACTGTATACAAGTAATCCAGTCATGAAGTTACTTCACGGGAAAACTTTATTTGCTTACACTTGGATGAAACCAAGAATATAATTTCTTGGCATCTTTAATTTATAGTATAACCAAGTGGAAAACTTTCTTTTTGGTAGAAAAGTTTAGTCCGTTTCTCTTATTGCTCTTTCAATATTAAAAATTCATAAAGATATGAACCTGTTGTTGAGATTCTGGCCAAATTTTTTCCCATAGTGTTTACAGTGGCTTTGGGATGAGCAATAACATCCATTATGGTCCAAACTAGACAAATGGCATGTTCTGCATCTATCTTTCATTTTTCTGATTTTATGTTATACAATTTTTGCACTGGTTGTTTGAAGTGATAATGTAAAATGGATCCATGATTGTTTTTTTACTCTGTCTCACATAACGTGCTTTGTCCTAAGCATGTTCAAAAACTTAAGTTTGATGTAGTTTGATCTTTTTTGGCTGCTTAGCACCTTTGGTTCAAACAAGGCTTTTAATTTTAAATGAATTGTATATATTTTGTTTAATTTTTTACATATTCTAGCAACCTTGCTCTAAACCAAACATGGAAAACTTATTCAAACCATTTCAGGTTTTCACTAAGTGCAGTCTTATACTGGGAAACAAAATTTATCTCTTATGTAAAGACTTGCAAACAACCACACCTAAAGCAGGATTCAAACCCTCAGCCTGTTGGTTGGAGACCAGATGCACTAACCACTTGGGCAAGCAGAATGGTTGGTTTTAATTACAATACATATTGTTGAATATTTAAATAACTTTCATGGCTTACACATAACTAAAATTATATAGAATTTATTCAAAAAATTCAATATATTTCAACCAACATTATGTGGACATCATGGAGATTTTAACTACTTTCAAAAGATGAATCAAATGAGTCATAAATCCTACATATATTAGCTCATGCTCATGTTGCAGCTGAATTATGATATTACACTATTAGAATTCAAAGGAATAATTGGAGTAAGTTGTGTAGATAAAAATTATTTAAAATAATTATTAATTAAAAAAAAACAACTTATGAACAATTAATAGTGATCACTTCCCAAAACTTGGATATTGGCATACAGTCTGATTGGTTCAGGTTAGGACGATTTTGCAGCATGTTTCAAGGAAAAGATGCTAGAGTCTGAACTTGCTGAAATGAAGAAGTTTTGTCTGGTTCCAAAGAATTCTGTGAACATTGTGCCTACTGTCAATAGCATGAGAAGCAAGACCAGACTGCTCAGATTCCAAAAATGTAATATAGTCTTGATGTTCTTCAATTCTAATCAAGGCAGAACACCAGTCTATCCAAAATAGGAAAATGACATGTGCAGGGTACTTGATAAACAAGTACCTTGCACATGTCATTTTTTCCAGTAAGGAAAAAGAATAGTTAAGTATCCTTTATTGATTGGTAGTAAGAAAGACTGTTTCTGAGCTGGTTTGAAGGAAACTTATAGATTGAACTGGGGGGGGGGGGGCTCTGCCCATATTTTTATTTATTTTTAATATAAGCATAAATGTTTATATTTTTAAATTTTTTCTATTACTAGTTCTTGGTTTAATTCTTTCATAATATCTTCATTTCTTTTGTGATCAAATAGGGCATACTTTGCAGTTTTTCTCATAAACTTCATTTCTGCTGTTGTTAATCTTTGTTTGTCTTTTTCTTTTATTGTCCAGATTTCGCTTCCATTCATTAAGACCGGTAAGGCTAATGTATTGCATACTTTTAGCCTGGTTTGTTTTTGAACTAGGTTTGGTTTAAATCTAGAGTTAATTACACCTGTTATTTTTAAATATTTTGCAATTTTTACGTTTATATCTTTTTCATTTTCATATGTGATCATACATCCTAGGTAGTTAAATGAATTCACCTGTTCTAAGATCTTGTTATCTATTACTATTTTAGTTCTTACTGGATCTTGTCCTTTAAAGGCCATAGTTTTTGATTTTTCCGTTGATATTATCATACCATAATCTTTGGATATCTCATTTAAGATTTAAAATAGCTTTCTGTAAGTTATCTTCAGAATTTGTAATTATTATTTGGTTGTCTGCAACGAGGAGATGTTTGAGTTAACTGTAGGTGAAAGTTTAATTCCTTGATGTAAATTTTTACTCCATTTTATTATTATTTCATTTAAGTAGATATTAAAAAGAGTTGCTGAGAGGGGACATCCCTGTCGGACCCCTTGGTTTATCTCTCTTGTATATGACAGCTTGTGATTTAATCTTATTTGTATTTGATTCTTTTCATATATACTTGTGATAGTGTTTAGGATATTATTTGGTATTTGTCTTTCTTTTAATATGTTAAATAATGTTTCTTTTAACTTTGTCAAATGCTTTTTCAAAGTCAATAAATGCAATATGTGTTTCTAAATTATATTCTCTTCTTTTCTCTATTATTAATTTTAGGCAAAAGGCTGGGTCTATGCATGATCGTCCTTTTCTAAATCCATTTTGTACATCTAGAATAAAGTTTTCGGAATATTTCATTAGTTTGTTATTTAAGATTCTGCTATATATTTTGTAACAGGAATTTAGTATACTGACACCTCTATAGTTTTTAGGGTCATCTCTATTACCTTTCTTAAAGATAGGAATCACAATTGCTTTTTTCCAATTTATTGGGGGGCAGGGGGGATACCAGTTGAGTAAATTTTATTTAAGAATAATAAGAGTCTTTCTTTGAATCTTGTTCCTGCGTATTTATATAGTTCTGAACCAGCTTATCTTCTCCAGGTGATTTTCCATTTCTTGTTTCTTTCAGGCAGATTTCTAATTCTTCTTCAGTTATTTCCTTTTCATTTTCGTTAATTGTTTGCCAGTTGTCTTTTTTAAAATATTTGTCTATCCACAGTTCTGTGTGGTAGTTTAGAAATTCTTCTAATTTTAATTCAGTGTTTAATTTTATGTTTTCTTTGGTATCTGCATTTAGGTGTTTCAAAATCTTATATACATTGGGTCTTATTTTATATAAATCATATTCTAAATTAGAAACAAATTTATTCCATGATTCTCTGTCTTTTTCTGACTTCTCTTTTAGCTATGGCTCTTATTCTTTTATAATGTATTTCATCTTCTAATCTTTTACTGCTTAACCATTTGTGATAGGCTTCTTTTATCTTTTTGATTATTTCTTTGATTGTATCATCCCAGATCTTCAGTTTTTTTCTTTTATTGAATTTTTTAGTCTTTCCTAAGCTTTCATTTGCTGCTGCATTTAGTATCGTTTTTATATTAAGCCATTCTATTTCTATTTCTTCATTTTGTTTTATTTTATCTAGATATTGGTTAATTCTTTGTTCATATAGCCATTGTACATTTGTGTCATTCAATAGTCTAGTTTTATATACAAACGTTTCAATTTTTCTTTCTGTTCTTGTTACTTGTAGCATTTAGGTGGTAATCTTAATTTTATTTTAACAAGGAAGTGGTCACTGCTTATTTCATATCCTCTGTGAACTCTAACATCTAGTGAAAATTTTGATGTCTTTTCATTTAATATGAAGTAATCTAATATTGATTTCCATCCTCTTGCTGCCCAAGTATATTTATGTATGTCTTTATGTTTATAGAAGGAATTCATTATTTTTAGGTTATTATAAACTACAAAGTCAATCAATTTTTTACCATTTCTGTTTAGAGTGTGTTCTCCATGTATTCCTATATTATTATTAATTTTCGTGTTTCCAATTCTTGCATTTAAGTCTCCTACTAAAATTATGTAATCATTTTTATTTCTTTTATTATATATGTTTTGTAGCTGATTATAAAAATCAATATTATCCTGTTCTCTTCCTTCTTCTGGGGCATATAAACCAATTATTGTTAAATAGCTTCTATCTATTTTTCTTCTAGCTTCTATTATTCTTTCATTCCATAATTTATAATGTTTTAACTGTTTTGAAAGGGAGTTATGAATCCAAATCATGACTCCTGCTTGTGCTCTTTGGTCTCTGTCGACTCCACTGCATATCACATTAAAATTTTCAGTTCTCATAGTTCGTTTTAATTTCTTTTTTGTTTCAGTGATTACTGCTATTTTAAAATTTCTTTCATTTAATAACTGGTCTAATTCTATTTCTTTATATGCTATTGTTCTTGCATTTCAGTTTGCTATGTGTATTATATTTTGTCGTTTCCATTTTCGTTTTCCCTTTTCCATTCCAGGGTCATTTCCCACAGATTCAATCCGATTATCTTTTTCTGTCAGCTTACAAGTAGGATTATGTTCTCCATGTCAGGGGACTAGCCTGACAATGGAATAGTTCAGTGGTAGGGCTGCTGAACTAGCAGCCCTATCACTGAACTAGCCTTCTTCCGAATTTAAACCCATAGGAGGAATAGGGTATATTGAAGGGGAAAGAGTAGATTATAGAAGAAATATAGTAAGGTTTATAGAGAGAGGGCATAGTTGTAAGGCCAGAAATGAAAAGACCCCATGGCCCTCGAGTACTCTAATAGCATAAGGGTCATAAAGTAAGAAGAGTTGGCTGATAAGGCCTTATAGGAAAGATTAAAGTAAGTGGATCTTCCTCAAAGTAGGAGGAGAGGATAGATCCAGCTAGGGTTCCATGGGAGTGCCGCTTCCCTTACAATCAAGATGATTGTCCCTTATGGCCCTGTTGGTCCACGAGTTCTTATTCAGTATATTCAGACAACCCACCATATATATATACACACACACACACATGCACGCACATGTACACACACACATGGTGGGCTCCCCTATCCTCCACCCAGGGAACGTGCTCTCTAGGGGTTACAGGGTCCCTTGAGAGATTGTGTAAAATAAAAATATAAAATAAATAAATGAATTTAATTTTAATTTCAGTTAAAAAATGAAATTAAAGTTTTAAAATAAATAAAAGCAAACAAACAAAAACCTCCAGTGCTAATGTGCTATATATTTAAAAAATAAATAAATAAAAATTTTAGGGATGGTATTCCTTTCAAAAATAATGTGGTTTTAGACACTTTTTAACATATAGTTTACTTTGACATAATAGAAATATGGAAAATTTTGGAGTTTGTCCTTATGGATGGAAGAAATTAATAACTGCTACTTTAAAGGATATTATCATGTAAATGATATACTAATAATATTTTGCCAAAGTGAATGGGCATCATCAGGGAACAACAGATACATGCATATTATTATTAAAAGAGACCTCCAGGGAGTCAAGTTCTCAGGTGTGTGTGTGTGTGTGTGTGTGTGTACACACACACACACACACACCTATGTAATATAGGTATTACATAAAGTAAGTAGGACTGACACAGATCATACAAATTTAGGCATTGTATGTTCTATGTTGTAAGTAGTGCCACCTGGTTGGCTGGTTCGGATGTTCTTGGCTGTTGGTTCATGTTCTGAAATTGACCATTTTCTGGATTGATTTAATTGCATACATCCTAATTTGTCAATGTGCTTTTTTTTTTTTTTTTTTTTTTAAGCAGACAGATTTTGAAATAGTCTTTTATATTTCTGCAGTGAAGTAAAATAGCTTTTTCCTAGTACAAGTTGTGGCTGGTGTCCAAAGCATGGTATAAGAGCCCTTAGTCAAAAAAATAAATGAAATAAAAATAATTAACAAATTTAGGCATTGTATGCTCTGTGTCCTAAGTAGTGCCACCTGGTTTGCTGGTTTGGATGTTCTTAGCTGTTGGGTTCATGTTCTGAAATTGAGCATTTTCTGGATTGATTTAATTGCATGCATCCTAATTTGTCAATGTGCTTTTTTTTTTTTTTAAGCAGAGACAGATTTTGAAATAGTCTTTTATATTTGTATTTGCTGCAGAGAAGTAAAATAGCTTTTTTCTAGTACAATTTGTGGCTGGTGTCCAAAGCATGGTATAAGAGTCCTTAGTCAAAAAAATAAATGAAATAAAAATAATTAACAAATTTAGGCATTGTATGCTCTGTATTCTAAGTAGTGTCACCTGGTTTGGATGTTCTTGGCTGTTGGGTTCATGTTCTGAAATTGAGCGTTTTCTGGATTGATTTAATTGCATACATCCTAATTTGTCAATGTGCTTTTTTTTTTTTTTTTTTTAAGCAGAGACAGATTTTGGAATAGTCTTTCACAGTGGTGCACCCAGGAAGGGGGCCAAGGGGCCCTGGTCCCCTCAAAAGAAAAAGGAAAAAACACTACAAAAATTTCCAAAAATCTTTTCCTAATTAAAATTATTTTTTTTATTTATGTTGTGTCTTCTATTTCTATACTACTTATGAATTAGCGGCCACATAAGGTGGGAAGAACCTATAGCTCTCGGGAATCACAGCCGCTGTGAATGCAAGGTGAATGAAGTAGTGCTCTTGAGGACCGAGCGCTACTTCGTTTGCCCGAGCCGGGCCAGAGGAGATCACGGATATCATGTATTGGCAATCACTGCAGATGCACAGTCATAGGTCATATGCAATGTAGTGTGCATTCTCAAATCGTCTACTCAACTCGGCCCCCCCTCCAAGATTAAATCCTGAGTGCGCTACTGGTCTTTCATATTTGTATTTGCTGCAGAGAAGTAAAATAGCTTTTTTTCTAGTACAACTTGTGGTTAGTGTCCAGAGCATAGTATAAGAGTCCTTAGTCAAAAAAATAAAGGAAAAAAAATAATTATAGAAGGAGTGGTTTATTTGGATACATATTAAGAACTTGATATGTATCCAAACTTCAAAAACAAAATGCATGATCTTTGTCTAATCCCTTTAGATATTATGATTAGCTTAGATATAGTCTTTCATTTCACTGACATTCATTTAATGGATACCATTGATCTGATAATAATATTTCCAATCTGACATTATCAAGGTTATTTTAGTGTTCAAGATAATTTATATCAACAGATTGAAAGTATAACAGTAGGAAGTCCTCTTTCTCCTGCATACTTGCTAACTACTTTATAATTTTCTGCCATGCTTAAGTTCTGTTACTGGTACATGGTTGACATATTTGCTATGTGGAATTGTTCTCCATTGGATTTAGCACTTGTCTCAAAAATAAAGGCAATTCTTCTGAGGATTCAGTTAGTTTTCGAAGAAGTGGGGGAAAAAATAGTTAGCCTTTCTGGATTTGATTTATATCCTTGCTACATCACATCCTCCTAGTCAAAACATTACATCGAGACTCAAGACATTACAACGAGCATAGTTAATAAGGTCATGAAATAACAAGTCCTCTACTCTACAGATGGCTTATTACTTCAGAAGTTAGATTGCATGAAATAATCTTTTTAATGGATTCTGTGAGTCATTTATTATCAGAGCTTTTCTCAGTTTTAGACTTCTTGCCTCAGGAAGAAATCACTTGTATTCCTCTTATGCTAAAGAAATATCAGAAAATGTATTGTTAAATTTCTGAGGTTTCTTATCGTTATATCATTTCATTCTGTCAGGAAAATTTCAACCTTTCTTTCTTCACCTGAGGATGAGTTTCTTCCATTTAGTTTTCCAGATGTCTGCCAGATTCCTTGCTCTTGTGACTTGTCTTATTTTGGTCGTTCAGGTATATTTACTGCTGTTAGTTTGAAGGACATAAATCTTGTATTCAGAACTACAACACAGTCTTGTGGAAGAAAACTGAACTCCTATACAGGAATAGATTTATGGAATACATTAAAGATACCAAGAAATTTTATACTTGGTTTTAATTCTTTATCCAAGGAAGCAAAACAATGTTTTGCAAGTGAAATATATTCATGTCTGAGCTACTTGTATATAGAGGCTAATGACTTCATATCATTTGTCTTAGTATATATCCCATAATGCAAAACACACACCCTTTCGGATGCAAAATACTATGCATAATGGGAACAGGTAGCTCAGATGTATATATATTTTAGGCACATGACACATTGGTTTACTTCCTTGGGTAAATGATTAAAACCAAGTATATAATTTTTCTATAAAGAAAGTTGAAAGCTTTTTACATTGTTCTGATTTAAACAGATTTGATTGCCTTTGGTTATTCCCCCCCCCCCCCCTCCCCAACACCACCATGATATTATTGTATCACTTCTCTAATAATTCCAAATTTTTTTCTGTATATATTGGCTATGTACTTTTTTTTTAATTAGAAATTTTATTGACTGATGACGGTGCTTTTTTAAAATTCTTTTGTTACTTGCAAACCTTTTCTTATGTAAAACAATAGGTGCTAATAGTTATTCTTTGCTAGCAGGAAATACTGAGAATTAAAAGTATATGAAAAAAACAAAAAATACTGACATGTTTATTTCATAGTGTGATAATGTTTTTTGATAAGAACATCAAATTAAGTATATAACCCACAGATTATTAAATGTAACTTTATTATATAAGTATATAAAAAATAAGTAAAATGTATATAATTTTTAATAATTTTATATAACAAATATCTTAACATTTGACATAGTCAAAAATGTAAATTTCATTAAATAACTAGCTTATTTGCATACTAGGTAAACGTGTAAAAAATATTACCAAATACTACAAATTTCTAAATGTACTGCATTGTTATTAATATAGATGCCAGCATGCCGTACCATTTTTGTAGTGATCCAAAAAAAGCACTGCTTTCTCATATGTATTGTTTCATTATTCGATTGTACTGATGCCTTCAATACTAAGGCAAAAATTTTACATCTATTAAATATTTATTCATATTATTTATTTATCCACATCCATTTGCTTTTTTGTAACTATATCTGCTTCTTAGTCAGTACTGAGTGGATGTGGTAGTCGTGCTACCGGATATAGTCCTTATGCTTGGAGATTTTGATATTGACCATCTTGCTTTCCTGATAGCTTGCAACTTCTGGGTACTAGGTATACACCGGTGTAAGATTTAGGGACTATAGTTGGTCTTTGGGAAAGTGAATAAGGGATGCTAATTTTTTGTATGATTTGATCAAGGGTGTTTTGCTAGTTTTTCAGATATTCCCCATATACAGGGTGTTCGGGATAAATTTGACAGTTTCGTAAGGAAAAAGAAAATCTTCTTTGTATCTATTAAATTTAATGAATTGACAAAAAAACATTACAGGCAGAGTTAATTACAATACTATCAACAAGATTTACTCAAAATAACCACCATTAGCATCGATCACAGCTTCAATTCTGCTTCGGAACCTCGAACAAGCTGATGCTACAGTCTCCCTGGGAAGGGCCGCAAAAACTGTTTTAATTTTATCCATTAACTGGGCTTTTGTGTATTATTGGAAGTGCGATTGGTGTCTTTTTCAACTGCGCCCCATACAAAATAATCCATGGGGTTAAGGTCTGGGGAGTTTGGAGGCCAAACATTTGGACTGGTGAAGTCATAGAAATTTTCAGACAACCATTTTTGACTTTTCCCAGAGGTGTGGCAAGGGGCCGAATCCTGCTGCCATACATACAGCCTACCATTGGCTACCCTTGTTATCCAGGGCTTGACTACAGTTAGCAACTCCACGAACAAAGCCCGAATTCCAATGCCAGGGTTCTTCAACACCTGTTCCTGCAGATTTGCGAGGAATTCTGCTGTACGAACGCAATCAGATCGTCTGCTAGGGATCTTTCTTCTTGCTACATCCTCGTAGTCACCATTGCAAGTCTCTAGTTCATGCCTGATTGTTTTTACTGTATTCAGGGAGCATTGGGCAGCAGTCGTAATATCCTTATTTTGATGGCGGGCACGAATCATCATGATACAAGTTATTCTCTTCCATGATTCAGGTGGGTTCCAGCTATCCATCCTTTCTGACATCTTGTATATGAATGAAGAAGGGTCCAAACTTTTAAATGAAGAGAAGTGTGTGTTAATACATGTAACTTACGGAAAAATATAATTAATTATAAATATGTCAAATTTATCCCGAACACCCTGTATATATATGGAATGACAATGAATTTAGGTGTCTGTTTTTGAAAGGAGTTAATATGGTTTTGAGGTTATTTTTCTGATTTGGTGGGGAGCATATCTGTTTACTAAAAATTTCTTAGCTAACCACAGTCCCACTAAATTGTGAATGTGTCAGATTCAGTAGTGAGGGTATTATTATCAGAACAAATGAGCTTAGTTGTGACGAAGAAGGTTTTTATAATTAAATTAAACTTGCTGAGAAGTTATATTCTTGTTTAACCTTTATCCAAGTATAAGCAAACAAAGTTGGTGCTCGAAGTATTTTTGCAACATAGCTGTATGTAGAGGCTGATGACTTCACATGAACCCAAGTATCCATAATGCAAGACACTTCCTTTCAGAAGTGTATATTGCTATGCATTATGGGAAGGGTTACTACCCTTCCCATAATTTCCAACTAATTGGAAAAAATTTCTACAACTATTTCTGATTCAGAGTATTTTAATAATAAGGTGTTACACTTTTTCACTACTTGTGAAAAGGTGTAATAAATTAAATAAAAATTGAAACTAGTGCGAGTCGTGACTCTTCCCATAATGCATAGCAATGTACACTTCTGAAAGAAAGTATGCTTTGCATTATTGAATGCTAAGGCTGATAAGTCAAGATCCTTGAAGTAGCCTAATCGTGACAATACTTAATATGCAAACTGTGTTTGCTTATACTTGGATAAAGGATTAAATAAGAATATAATTTTGTGGTAAGTTTAATTCCTAACCAAGTGGGAAAAACTTTCTGCAAGATTCTTATAATTCCATACTGTTGGGGAGATAACTGTTGACAAATGTATCTAGTTATGCATGTTTGTGGTTATGTTTTCAAAAATGTAAAAACAAGATCCTGATTTTTGAGCATGTGAAAATATTCTCAAGAAAAATCAGTTTGGAATATGATATTATTATTATTATTATTATTATACCTTCCATGGAGTCGTCAGGCTCATCATGGGAGGTTCATTCAACTGACAACATATTTATTGTATAGAATTTTAAAATCCTAAACACTTATTGCATTAACAACATATTCTGGGAATGCATTCCATTTGCTGACAATTCTCCATGTAAAAAATCTACTCCTTGCACCCCTCTTCACCACGCTTTCACATAACTTCCAGGGATGACCTCTGGTTCTTACGCTCTCACCTTCTACTCTTTTTACAATCCCTTCTGGATTAATCTGATAAAATCCTCTCACTAACTTAAATGTCTCTATCATATTACCTCTTTTCCTCCTATTCACCAAACTCTGTAATCAACCTCCCTCCATAGCCAGCATTCCAAAGTTCTGACTTTGTCTTAGTCACTCACCTCTGGACCCTTTCCAACGTCTCCACATCACATTGAAAACTAGGAGACCAGATTTGAGCACAGTAGTGCAAGTGTGGTCTGACCAGTGCTTAATACAGTGGAACAACCACTTCTTTATCCCTACATGTTAGAATACTTCTTATCATAGCAGCAATACGATGTGCAGCCTTTGTAATACTAGCAATATGACCTCTAATCTCATTCACTTTTTGCAGTATGATTCCATCATACTATACCATATATAGTACAGAATTTCTGCATTCCATAATGCAGAAATTCTGGAAACCTTGCACTTATTGATATTAAAACTACAACCCCACTCCTTTGTCCAAATAAAAAGTCCATTCAAATCTTCCTGAAGGGAATTAACATCAGCAGTGCTACTTATAATTCTTCCCCATTTTGCATCATCAGCAAACTGCTGAAGATCTGCAGTCAATCCACATGATATATCATTTACAAACAAGATAAACAGCATGGGCCCAAGAACAGAACCCTGGGTTACTGGTTGCCCTCCTTTTTTGAGACACTGGTCTATCGTACACAACCTGCTGGTATTGTTCAGACAGCCAATCTCTGATCCATCTAACTAACATACTATCTCTTCCTATCCTCTGCAGCTTGTACACCCTTATCATATGCAATCTATCAAATTCTTTTGCAAAATCCAAGAATATCACTGTATATGATTCTCCTTTATCTAACACACTTGTTACCTTATAAAATGCAAGTAAATTTCTAAGGCAGGACCTACCCTTTACAAGTCCATGCTGACCATCATAAAGAATGGTATTTACATCAACCCAATCCTGTATTCTATTCCTTACCAATTTCTCCAAAATCTTAACCACAATTCCAGTTATACAGACTGGTCTGTAGTTGGAGAATTCTGTCATAGAACCATGCTCATGGAGTGGTACTATTTTGCCTTCTTTCCACTCCTTAAGAACCCTACCCACTGCAAGACTTTCATTAAATAACCAGATCAAGTGCATAGCCAACTGTTGTGCACATTCCTTAAGAATACGTGGTGATATGTCATCCATTCCCACAGCCTTATCTAACCCAACCAACATCTGATACACCCCTGATTCTTTCACTTCCAATTCTCCTAATACTTGCCTTTCTTCTATATATTGCACCCATCATTTACACCAGTATGATATACACTGATGAAGTGCTCATTCAATAATTCCACTATATCCTTTTCAGCTGTTATTTTGCTGTCATCACTATTCATCAATGTTAATCTGCCATAATTATTCTTTCTCTTGCTTGCCATATTGCAGAAAAATTCCTTCGAGTTAACCTTGACCTGACCAGCCAATCTTCTTTCATACTGCACCATTTCTTTCTTTACCATGTTCGTCACCTTTCTAGCCTGCACTTTATACTCTTCATGGATCCGATCACTGCCAACTGTCTTGTACCTCCTCCACAACATTTTCTTTTCCAGCATAACTTGCTTGATTTCACTCCTCCTCTATTTATTCACTTAACAAGTGAGTATGCAGTTATGCATTTCCCTTTGTCAGATACTGCCTTGCGAGTTTCCATGCATTGTCAACATCTTTTCTTTTTAGCTCATCTATCCAATATACTGATGCTAGCTGACTACAGAGCTTCCTATAATCACCTGCTTTATACTTCCATATGTATCCATTTTTTGCAGTAACCTTTTCTTGTTTCATCACTTCCCAAAGAAGTACCTCATGATCACTCTCACTAACCGGCAGCAGTGTCAACACCTCTTTAACAACCACATCTTGTGAAGTTATCACCAAATCCAAAACATTAAAACCTCTGGTTGCTTCAATCACATGCTACTTAAGATACTTATCTCTCAGAAATTCCACAAACTCATTCTCCTTGTTCCCATACTATCTCCTCCTTCCATTCTATATTCTTGTAATTAACCTCTCCCATCAGGATCACCTTCTTTTTACATGCCTAACTAATTTGCCTAAACATTTCACAATTGGTATTCTCTACATTCCCTGGCCTATAACAGCATCCTATCAGATATACTAAGCTGTTTATTTAAACTTCACACCACACAGATTCAAAATCTGTGCATGCACTATCAACTTCCACACTTTACAGACACAATTCCTCTGCAATCATTAACAGCACTTCCCCTCCTCTTTTCACATTTCTATCCTTCTGGAAAATTATATATACTTCTATTTCTATTCTTGACATCACATCCTACTCAGACAAAGTTTCACTTATTCCAATTATCATTGGACGTACTGACTCAATCAACGCAACAAACTCAGCTCTCTTGTTTCGAATACTTCTTACATTTTTGTGTAAACATAACAATCCTTGTGTGTTTGAGGCCATTCTATCTCATGTTTGGAGGCTTAATGGAATATATACATCACTGAGAAAGGATTAAAACTGATTTTAATACTTCCAGTATTTTGTCTCAGTCACTGAGGCATCTTCTGGGATTACAGAAAGCTAATGTAACACACACTCATGGCAGATCAGAAAAAATAGCCAAGAAAAAGCCAGTCTTTAAAAAAGTACAACCTCCACACCACATTTAAGTCTCACCGTAAACTTGCTATCCTTATCCATTCTAACAAAGATCAGCTCCCTCCTCTCTCAGTGCCTGGAGTTTATAAAGTACCCTGTTTCTGCACAGACAGGTAGATCAGCAACCATCTACTTAGAAGAACACAAATCGTACATCTGCAATCATGACTATGGTCAGTCTGGCCTGGCAGACCATGTTTTGGATACAACCCACAGGATATCCTGGGGGAAAAAAAAAAAAAAAAAAAACTACATGCTTCACCACAGTAAATTCAAAAAAAGAAAGAAAAATATTTTTAGAATCTGCAGCAGCACTCAGAAATCAACCAAATCTAAATAAATATGGTTGCATTAAACTTCCAAAAATTTGGGAAACATTAATTATCAGAGATCCCACCTTACATTCTAGGCCACCTACAATCACCCATAGAGGGCACACCACCTAGATAGGACTTTAGAGCCACCCACGTGTTTGGCTTAGTATTGTGTTGTATTTGAGTGTGTGTTACATTAATTTTTTTGTAATCCCCGAAGATGTCTCAGTGACTGAGACGAAATATTAGAAGTTTTAAAATCAGTTTTAATCCATTCCTAGTGCTGTATATATTCCATTAAGCCTCCAACATGATATCCTCACAGCACTTAAGCCTCAGCACACAGATGCCATTCTACTTATATTTAAGGTTAATTTCTTAAACTCTAATTTAGGGCACTGATTGAATAACAGAGTGGAAGATTTCATCAGAAATAAGAGGAAAGAAAGTACCAGGGATTTTCTAGCATAAGCCCCATGGTTGATTAACTGTTGGTGTTGATAAAGTAAAACTGAGTGTACTACATAAGCTATTGAAACACAAAAGAAAGAAGAGTTTCTTTAGACTTCCTTCTTATAAATAAAAGTATTGATTTTACAAAACAATGCTTATTTGATCATTAGGTTAAAGTATATGAAGTTGAGTTTAAAAATAAACAAATACTTATTATTGTGAAAATACCTTACATGACACAGAAGATGCAGATCATTTTGAAATCAGCATAGCAAATACAGCTGTATTTGTATGTAAACAGAAGCAATGCATCAAAGTGAATTCAGCAGACTGTGTGTTGTATATATTGGACCATATCGTCTAGCAGTTGTTCAAGTGGGTGAGCTAGGTGCATGCATCTAATATTTATAAATATGAATATTATTATTGCTAATATTTGTATAGTAATATTTCTTCTATTATAGCCGCAACCAGCTCTACAGTGCTGGCCTTCAAAACAGCTTGAACTTGATGCTACAATGACTTAGAATAAAAAAATAATAATTTTGCATATGAAATTAAATCAGCATTTATTTTCCAGGTGGAAACATGCAGCAATGGCAAATGAAGAGAGATATAAGGAAAGTGGGGCAATTTTGAAAGCTATCTTTGAGAGGTGAGAAATTTTATTCTTCTCTGGAAGCATTTTATTTCAGAAATGCCAGTTGTTGTGGATTCAGTAAATTCTCTGGAAATGTTATCAAAACAACTCAGTGTTCCTAGGAATAACTGAAAATTGGCACATTAAGTATGTAAGTAACATATACCAAATGCAGTTTTCAGTGAATGTTACCAATCATGTTTCAGGTATAAAATATGCTCAACTCATCAATACATGAAACTGTGCTTGCTTACAGAATACTTGCAAAAAAAAAAAAAAATAGTTTGACTTCCAAATCATATGAGAACTAACTTTCATTTTTATCTCCTATCCTGCTATTCTTTGGGCGATCCTCCTCTCCTGCTCTTTAGAACAACTGCAATTTCTAAAAATTGCAATGTATAGATCAGATCTTATGTCAATAAGTTTATGCTTAACAGTTTTGCATTGCTGGATTTTCACTCATGAATTTTTATTAAACTTTTATTCCTGTAGAACTGACAACAAGCCAGTGAATATATGCAATTACTCACAATTATACTGTTCTGATAACCTTTGCATTATTTGCTTTAGCATGATCATAATCCAACAAAAACATAATATTATGCCTTTTCTGATGCTAGAATATTTACCCACTTCTGATTATAACTTCGTTCTCTGATCTTTAACCTACGCTTCTTGCATCATGTTAAAGTATAGGTATCACAGAGCGAAGTTATAATACAATATAAGCGAAGTGGGTAGATAACTAAAATAAAGAGCCAAAAGGCTTCACTTTTGCGATGCAAATTTATAAAAATTAAGTGGATATTAAATCCAGCATTATTTCAAAGCCAAATATAGAAACTATCGGTGAGTGTATTCCCGTAAGCTTTCTGGTCAGATTTCATAAGAAACTTTTATAGTTTCTATGTTTGTCTTTTAAATAATGCTGGATTTAATATCCATTTAATTTTTATAAAGAAGTGGGTAAATATTCTAGGATCAGAAAAGGCAGAAAATATTGAGGTGCCTTTTTGTGGTGGAGGAAATCTCCCAGTAATGTTACCGACACACTTTTTGTTCATATTCTTGTACTGTGCTTTTCTTCCCATATCCTTTGCTATACTTCTGAGTCTTTTTTGCTATCTTCTCTTCCAGCTCACCATGTGGCATCCGTAAAATGGGGGGGGGGATTCAGTAGTCTTGCACTACTTTGCTTCCACCTTGGCAAGAAGGGCAGTCCTGAATGGCCTGGCCAGGATCAATCAGCTAGTGCTTGGCTGCAAGGGTCAAGGGTATTGAAGTAGATTTCCTTTCACATGGTCTGGACGACAGGGTCCAAGGCTTGCTGTACTGCCAGTATAGTGTTTTGTAAAATGCTATACTGGCAAAACTTTTCTCAATACATAATATGAACTGCTTGATGTTCCCAATGAGATCTGTCTTTAAGGGTCAAGGAGGTGACAGCCATAAGAAGAATCCTTATATGTAGGGATGAGCACCTGGTTCCAACTAGGAACATCATCCTTACCTTCAACACACTAAAACCAAAACGTTAACTGAAAACCATCTGTCAAAGAAAATTATCTCAGTTGCTCAGTTAACCTCTACATTCCAAACCCTCTGTGCTGGTTTAAACTCAACCAGCCGATGTGGATGAAATACTCAGAGCACCTTATGATTTCTCTTGGATAAAAACATCATCAGAATTTTGTCATTTATCATGTAATTACCCTTGTCCATTGTTAATCCCTTAACAGCAATTATAAATACAAAATTAATAACGGAAAAAAACTCTCGTACAAAGATTATTTAATAGTATAATTTTTGCCTGTGTGTCACAGGCATCTTCAGTACATTAAGCTCAAATTAAACAATAACTGACAATTCCAAAAAAGCGCCATCTAAGTAGCTGGTGTAAGATAACTAAAAAGGTCAATAAAATTATTGTTTAATTTGAGCTTAATGTACTGAAGATGCTTGTGACACACAGAAGAAAATTATACTATTAAATAATCTTTGTACGTGAGTTTATTCCATTATTAATTTTGTATTGATATGTCTACTCATGGTATACCTCTTTTAAAAGCAATTATAGAGTCATTAGTGGATTAATTGTTATGGAGCGATCTTGGCATCCCTTAACTTAACGTGTACTGTGCTACTTGGAATTTCTTTCTTAATCTTTCGATATCTCATATTTTTCCTGCACAATTTATTTATTGTTATTTTCCCAAAGATAAAAATGAATTTTACATGTGTGAAAATAATCTATCCTAAAATGACAACAGGTTAGCCTTTGCAATAAATTTATTTAGTAGTAGTAAATTTTCTGTCTTTTATTCTTCATATCAGTGCAGTGGAACAAGACAGTTTATGTTCTTTCATTTAGTGCAGAAATTATTTTTGTGCAGTTTTTAAATGCTTGCATTGTTCAGTTTAAGTGTCATGCTTTTTGCAGCCAATGTTAACTCGATAACCAAATAACTTCCAACTACAATAGCCTCTATATGGATAACTTGACCATCTTCTATTATTTATGTAATATGAGAATAATAGAAAGGCAGATGCAGCAAGCCATTGACCATCTTTCAAAATGGGCACTTGCAAATTGGTTGAAAATTCAGATTTTCACAGCAGAAGACTGTATGTATTTGTAGTAGACATGGTCTTCATTCCGACTCAGAACTTGTACTAGAAACAAACTTCAATCTCAGTTGTACCAGAAGACAGGTTCTTGGGTACCAGTATTTGACAATAAAGTCAGTTTCCTCCTTCACATATGCCAGTTGTGAGATAAGTGATGCAAAGCAGTGAACATCTTCCACCCCTTGGCAGGGGGGGGGGATGCTGACTGATGTTCTTTACTTCAATTGTACTGACCACTGATCAGATCAAAACTTGATTAAGGGTCCCAGGTGTATGTCTTTGCCAGAAGCAGTACCTTGCATTGGTCAGACCCTATCCACGAAGTCATAAGAACTGCAACTTTCGAACTTCTAGTTTGCATGTTGAGGCAAATGAACCACTTTCATCACTTTGATGTGAAAAGTCTGTTATACACTATGAAAATCCTGCCAGACCATGGATGGTGAGCTGATGTATTATGGATATCACAATTTTCACTCCCTCCCAATTTCTATTTCTACTTCCGTCTATCAAAAACCAACTTTTTCAGGTCATCATATTCATAATGCATCAGTTCACCATCCATCTCAAAAATCATCATAAAGTCTTGAGTATCCAGAGCACACAAGATTTGTTCTTTTGAAGAATCCCTAAAACAAGAATTGGAAATTATCAAAGAAATGCCTTACTAAATAGATATAGTCCAATAACAACCCAAAAAATAATTAACCACTCTCCTATAAATCAGCCCAGTCAAGAAGCCTGCAAGACTCCTATTCCATATATTAAAGACATCTCTGAATGTGTGGCAAAAATTAAGAGAAAATATCAACTCATTGCTACCTACAAACCCATCAACCAAATTCACAACTTGCTACCTTCTCCAAAAGATAAACTCTCACCAATGACGCTACCTGGCATATACCAAGTACATTTTCATGTAACTTGTCTTACTATGGACAAACAGGAAGATCTATAAATAAATGTATCCCTGAACATCAAGACCACATCCACTTTATGAAACCTCACAAATCTGGCTTTGCACAACATGGAATTGAAAATGCTAACCACAATCCAATGGCAAACCACCAAGTTACCACATATAAATATGAACAGTTATATAAAGTGCTGAAGCCTTACTTCATAGACCTAATTTTAATCGAAATAACTTTCTCACTATTCCAAAAGTTTGGGAAATTGTTATCCTCAATTACATGTGATGTTTGTTAGTTGTACTGATGATGTCTTATGATATATAAGACAAAAATATTTACCTAATAAAAAAGTTAGTTATGGAAATGACTTCTATTGGGATTTATTGATCAAGTATTTTTTTTTAGAACAACTATATTATACCAACTAGTTTCACCAACTGAGGCTGTTGGCATCTTCAGGGTACATAACTGATATAAGGCACTTAAAGCTAAAAACTGTTACAGACTATAAATCAACCGATTCCAATTATATTTGACAAAATAGAACGTGCACAATACATGCATAGCGCGTGTATGATTTCACTTGTTATAATTTAGGAACGTTCTATAATTGGCACTATAATTCAGCTCCTGCATGTTTAGAGATCTAATGAGGGTCTTCCAGATCTCGGGCAAGATTAATCCTTGGTTCCTGTTAAGGTTTTGTACCGAACGGGCAACTGCTGTGGCTTCTTTAATAATTCGGGAGCGGAAATCCTCCTCTATGTAAGGAATGGTGCTTTTATCCCACTATGATATGGTTAGTTCTTGAGAAATGAAAGGATAAACCCCCGATTTTTCTTCTCTATTGTTATTAACGTCTCCAATGTGCTCCCTTTGTCTTATCTCAAGGCTTCTTGAAGTCTGGCCAATGTAATTTAAACCGCACGAGCAGGGTATGTTGCAAACTCCAGCATATTTGAAGAAAGGATGGCCATCTTTTGGAGATCTTAAGAGTTGTCTAATCGTTTCTGTAGGTTTAAAAGTCACCCTTATTCTATGGGATTTGAGGAGTCTTGCAACTTATTAGAAACTGTCCCCACATATGGAATGACGATTGTAGAAATATACTGTGTTTTGTCCCATTGTCTTTGTGTGTGTGTGTGGGGGGGGTTTCAGAGAAAAGTATCTTGTGGAAGAGTCTCCGAGGTTAGCCATTCATGGTGAGGTTGTTAGATATCAGAGATAATTCATCCTGGAGATCTTGTTGGTCTGTTGTAATGCGGAAAGCACGCTTTTTTAGCATGTGTACAATGCTAAGGATCTGATAAATGTGGTAGGAGGAGCTAAAGTGCAAATAATGTCCTGTATTTGTGGGTTTTCGGTAAACTAAGAGGCTGAGACGACCATTCGTTTGCTTCTTAATTAGGGTGTCCAAAAATGATAATTGGTTATCTTTTTCAAGATCTAGAGTGAATTTGATTGTATGGTGTAATGAGTTGATCTTGTTTAGAAAATCAAACGGGTCCTTTTTTGTGTGGTTCCAAACAATGAAATCGTCTACGTATCTCTACCATACTGTGGGTTTAGGGTCTACTTGAGATAAAATTTTACTTTCAAGATCCTCCATAAAAAGATCAGCAAAAGATGGTGAGAGAGGGCTACCCATTGCAAGGCCAGTTATTTGCTGATATATGGTTTTATTCCATAAGAAAAAGTTTGATGTTAAACAATGGCGGAACAGGGAAGTGATATCTTGTGGAAACAAACTTCCTAAAATGGTGAAAACTTCTTCTACAGAAATTGTTACATCTCTATTCACATGTTAGTGAATAGAGATGTAACATCCAAACTTGTGAGTAGGTCCGTATTGGAGATGTTCTTCAATTTCTCTACGAAATGTTGCGAATTTTGTATGTAAGCATCCGAATTATGGATGTGTTGTTTGAGGAGGCTTGCAAGGTGTTTAGATAACAGATAGGTGGGCGAGTTGATACCGTCTGCAATAGGGCGTAACAGTATTCCATCTTTGTGTACTTTTGGAGCGCCATATAGTCTTGGTGTTAGTGGATGCATAGACTTCAGTCTTCGTTTTAAATCTGTAGGCCAGTTTACCATGTGATGCAATAAATCGTTGGTATCGTTGTGATTCTTTAATGTTGGATCTGTGACTAGGACATGGTAAACAAACGTATCTGATAGTAAGTTGCTAATTTTATCTTCGTAATCCCTGGTGTTTAAAATCACTGTGCAGTTGCCCTTATCTGCTTTTAATATAATGATATCATTCTTTTTCTTTAAACTATACGTTGTTCTTTTTTCCAGAGGGGTGATGTTTGTGTTAGGAGTTCTTGAAAATGAGAGGATAATACTACTTTTTAATCTAAGATCATTAGCTGTGGGTTCCGGTAACAACGAGACTGCTTTTTCTATATTACAAATGATATCCGCTTTAGGAATATGATCAGGTGTTATCGCAAAGTTAAAACCTTTCTTGAGTATAGAGATCTCTGGTTTTGTTAATACGTGATCTGATAGATTAAAAATAACTGTTGTCTGGCAGAGAAGGTTTAGATTTAAAACATTTTGCATAAAGATCGTTGAATTTTGATTTGGTTATGTTTGCTTGTTATAAAGGCTTTCTCATAGCTAATATTGATCATTCTGTCTAGAAGTGACCATATATCTTGGTCTAAAGTACTAGAGATATCTTCAAAAAACTGATAACATTGTAAATCTATTTTGCTTAATAGAAATCTAGTGTGTTGTATCTGTTCACGTAAAAGTGCCAACGATGTTTTAAAATAAATATGTTTAGTTTGTCTGGAATGGAATTGTTCCTTTAAAGATAGAAACTTGGGAATGATGTTGTTGTCCCGACATCTTTCAAAAAAGTAAGGTGATTTAATAGTCTGGCCTTTTTTGCATTTTAGGAGTTCAAAACAGCGTACCTTTTTTTGGTTTCCCCATGGATTCTATTCATGTTAAAATGTTATTTTCTTGACCACGAAAACTATCGAAATGACTTCTATTGGGATTTATTGATAAAGTATTTTTTTAGAACAACTATGTTATACCAACTTTTTTCACCAACCGAGGCTGTTGGCATCTTCAGGGTACATAATTGATATAAGGCACTTAAAAAAAGTTAGTTATTTACTGTGGCATACGTGTTATTTTATAGTTATGGATACCACACAGGTTTCACTTTATATATATATATATATATATATATATATATATATAAATAAAAAAAAGTATAAGAGAGGGAGGGAGAAAAGGCCTCAGATCTTATGTCATCATATAGCCAAAGGCTATCTGATATAGTTTTCCTTTTTTCACAAATCTCATGTAGATGAACAATCAAAAGAACACTTGAGTGCAAAGATGACTGTGGTAAGCCTTATCTGAGTTAACTGCCTCGAGTTGGCCTTCTCTGCTTGGGATTGCTCTCCAGTCATCCTTTGCAATTGAGCATAACACATTGAATTAAGAAGATGAAACCATTTAAAAAACCTCACATAGCAAAAATAGACAGAATTTTATCTCCCCCTGGTGAATATTGCATAATGTGGTGGTCTACACCACCTAGCGAAAAATTTGATATCTCCTAGAATGCTTCTTTCTAAATATAAAAATCATCTGACTGAACAATAAACTTTCCACAATACAATATTATAAAGCATTTGGATGTCATGTTGCTGGTTTTCAAATCATGTTTCTTTCTAACCTTCCATAAATGTTATTTTAATTCATTAATTATAAAAATCAAAATTCTCTTGCTATTGCTGACAGGTGGTGGTTTTTTTTTAAAAATAAAAAACCTGTTCTGTTGCATGTAATGGAATGCCCAACACATTACATAATCTGCTCCAAATACGCAGGGCAAGAGGGCAGCTGTAGAATGCATGTTCTACTGTTTCCAATCGGTAACAGATGTCACAGATTGGATCTCCTATATTAAAGTACCTCCATTTGATGGTATTGACTGGAAGGCGGCCATATGCAATTCTCCAAGCAAGATTCTCCCCCCCCCCCCCCCCCCCCCGTTAGGGTATCCTTGGAACTTCAATAAGTTATGAAACAAAGTTTTGTTGTCAGTACCCAACCGCAGAAGTTCGTGGCGAAAGAGATTAAAGATTTCTTTAATCTTTTTTTTAATGGAAAGAATGTCAGTGCCAGAGTGTTGTAGCAGTCTTAGAGTTCAGCACAGAATGTTGTAATATTCAAGAACAATCTTAGCTTTTGGACCTTTATAATCATTTATTCTAAACATTTGAAAATGAAAAAAAAAAAAAAAAAAAAAAAAAAAACCAGGCAGTACAGGAGACAATCTGCACATGTGTGATTGGTCTGCAATATTTTATGGATTTTTGAAGCTGTATTGCTTAAATAGTAGAATTTTAAGACTGGAAGCCCAAATCCTCCATGCCTCTTTGATAGTTTAAGAAATTCCTTTTTAACTTCTTGGTATTTTTTGGACCAAAAAATAACAAAAAAATTGCACAGGCTTACTATACAATTATTTTTCTTCAGATTCTGTGATGTTTGTAATAATAAATATTACAGACATCACAGAAGACTATATTAGAAGACTGGAAAATAGGTGGCCCTATTTTCCAGTCTTCTAAGGTTTCGATGTTCTTCTATATAAGTGTTCTTGAACTGGTAATATTAGGTAAGTGGATAAGGGAATTCCAAGTATATCTCTCTCTCTCTCTTGGGGTTTAGTCCAAAAGGAATGCCTCCAAGATCCCACTTTTAAAAACTTTTAATTTTGTCTTATCTGCATTAGTAGTTAATCCACTGATCTTGCTGAATTTTTCCAAAATGCAAAAAAAAAAAAAAAAAAAAAGTATGTGGAATCAATATCGTTCAAAGTGAACACTACATCATTGGCATATGCTAATACCTTATTTTCCTTCATAGTTGAAGAAACTTATTCCTAGCACAGCACGTGTATTGTTGACTTCCTGTAAGAAAGGTTCAAGAACCAATGCAAAGAGCAGTAGACTAAGAGGGCAATCTTGCTTGATTCCTTTTTGAATTTTGAACAGGTCTGACAGGAACCCATTAACTAAGAGGTTGGTAGTTGAATTGGCATAGACTCCTTTGATAACGGATAGCAGCTTTTTACCTACACCAATTTGCTGGAGAATGTGGAACAGAAAGGGATGCCGGACATTATCAAATGTTTGAGTAAGGTCTACTGATAGTACTGCCGTTGAGTGCTTTTTTGTGTTAACTAAGCAGATTAGATCACGTAGCAGAAATAGATAAAATTCTACTGCTTGACTTGGTACTCCATACACCTGTGTACTTTTAATTATGTTCATTCCCACTTTGAGCTTGTTATTGATAATGCAGATAAATATCAGTATTTTTCAGATAAAAATAAAAGAATACCTTCCAGCTGCTGATTAAGTTATGGTCTCTATTATATTTTGGAATGAGGACAGTAGGGCTTGCTACAAATTCATTTGTTATGTGTCTTGACGAGAGAAGAGAAGCAAGTAGCATAACTAGAATGGGAAGAATAAAATCCCAGGCCTTGCAGTAAAGTTCTATCCCTAGACCGTCAGGTCCTGGGGATTTTCTTGTCTGGCATTCTTTATAGACTTGTGGTAACTTCAGATGCTGCTGTGGGTCTGTCAAGCCCATCTTGAATGTGAACAGGAGAGTCCTTTATGTTCTAAGAGTCAAGAATGTGAGTATATTTTTTTTTTGCCACTAACTTAATTTTAGAATAAGATTATGCTTTTTTTTTTTTTTTAAACCAATAAATTTAATGATGAATTATGCCAAGTTTCACCAACTGGGTTGTTTGGCTTCTTCAGGGCATACGAACCATAAAGACAACTCAAAGTTGCTAGTACATAGAACAAATGTATAAAATACAACAAAATTAAAAAGACCAATTTTCCAATGAAGAGTCATAGAAAGAAATCAACCACTGTTACTGCGTCTGGGGCGGCAGTCCGGGCTCCTGATGAGAAATATGCTACAAGGACCCATATTAACATTTTGCAACTCAATATCAGTGGTACTCAGAGAAAAAGGGATGAACTTCAATACATGCTTTACAAAAACAATATCCATATTGCTTGTCTGCAAGAAACAAAACTGAACAAAAATCTGAACTTCTGCATCAAAGGATACACAGTTCTTAGGAAGGATAGAGAGGAAAGAGCAGGTGGCAGACTTGCTATCCTTTTGAAGACCCCAGAAATCAAATTCAAAGAAATCACTCTAAATCAATATTTAAATAATAACAGTTCGACGGAAGCTCAAGCTGTTGAAATACACCTACCAAACCATTCTCTTTCAATCGCAAATTTCTACCACCATGATAATACAAATATCGATACAGACATCATTGAAAAGCTAAGCGAAGCTCCAACTGATACAACCATCATATTTGATGACCTAAATGCAAAATGCCCAACGTGGCGCTCCCCCGCTTTAGACCATAAAGGTCAACAATTGGAAGACCTCCTTACAGATTTGGAACTCAACAATTAACAATGGACAAAGCACCTATTGACTGCTATTGACATCACAGCTATTAATTATAGCATCGCATCAAGTGCATAATGGAAAATTTTGGGAAATGCCATCAGTGACCACAGACCCATAATAACAATACTGAACTTCAAGATTGATCAAGAACAGTAAATCAAAAGGACATGGAACTTCAGAAAAGCTGACTGGACAAGGATTACTCAAATCTTGGAGAGCCTCTGTCAAGATGAACCTGTCTCTGGAAACCTTGACAGAAAATTGCAAATCCTTACTTCACACATCAATAAAGCTGCCAAAGCAACAGCACCAAGAGGCAAACGGCAAAATTCCTGGATACCATACTGGAAAGATCACAATATTGATTCAATGATAACAGAAAGAGGCAATGTCAATGAACAATTCAGAATTAATAAAACTGATGAATTCAGAAAGAAATTAATGGACATAACACACAAAATAGAGCAGGAAATTTGGAAGTGCAAACAAGAGAAATGGGCAGAGCTTTGCAGTAACCTGGACCCAAGAAAAAACAGCTAACACTGGAACATTATTAGAATCCTAGACAACAGTATCAAAGAAGAGAACCAACAGAAAACAAACTCCATCATAAATGCTGAGAAAAAAGCTATTACAGATCAAGAAATTGCAAACACACTTGCAAAAACCTATTCAAGCAACTCCAAACTTCAGTATTACAGAGAGGACAAGACCCTCAATAAACTCACAAGTAAAATACTAAAACAAGCAAGAACATACCAAACTAATGACATCTCTGAAGAAAACTGCACCTAATAAATCTCCTGGTAATGATCTTAACTTTGGTCGCATGGTCAAACACCTTGGCAAAAATGCCAAAGAACAACTTCTGGACATTTTCAATACCTCTTGGCGAACAGGTAAACTTCCAAAAGAATGGAAAAAATTGGTTATTGTACCCATCCTGAAACCTGACAAAAATGCTGCAGAATGTCAAAGCTATAGACCTCTCGCATGCTCTTTAAAATTACTGAAAGAATCATACACTCCAGGCTCATGCACTGGCTGACAAAAAAATAAGAAAATTAACTACTACCAAACTGCCTATAGAGCCCATCATTCAACAACAGATCAATTATTCCACTTCTGCCAAACAATAATAGACTAATTTCAGGAAAAACCAACAAAAAAGACAACTGCCATATTCCTTGATATGACTGCTGCTTTCAATCGTGTTTGGATCAAAAAATTAATACAAACAGTACATGATATTGGAATTAGAGGAAATGCTTTAAATCTGGATTCCTGATTTCATTAGAGAAAGAAAGATCAAGGTTAGAATCAATGCAGCAATATCAAGAGAGCGGAGAACCTGGGCTGGTGTTCCCCAGGGCTCAGTACTCAGTCCCTTACATATTCCTTTTATATGTCAATAACATTCATCCCTACCTTACAGAAGACACCAAAGTAGCTTGCTATGCAGATGATATAGCCATTTAGCACACAAGTACTAAAATCAAAGAATCAGAGGAGATTCTAAACAAATCCATGAGAGGATTAGAAAAATGGTCAGATAAACTTAAACTCAAAATCAACCCAGACAGAACAAAACTAAGTACCTTTAGTACAGACAGGAAAAATAGACATTCCTACAATCCCAAAGTCATGATCAACAACAAGCTAATTGAAAAAGTCACAAATCCAAAATACCTTGGTATTACGCTTGATCAGGAATTACGTTTTGCACAACACATCTCTAACACTTCCAACAGAGCTCTAAAAAAAATTAAATATACTGAAAAGGCTTTGTGGAACAAATTGGGGCGCAAAGCCAAAAATCCTCAATACTACTTATGCTACACTAATAAGACCAATAGTGGAATATGCAGCACCTATATGGTCATCTTCGGCCTCATTGGTAAAGGAAAAATTAGACAAAATACAAGCAAAAGCATCCAAGATTATCATTGGTGCAGTCTCATCCACTAACAACATTAGAGCTCAACAGGAATGTGGGCTCGACCTGCTGGAGGACAGATGAAAATTTGCCACCATAAAATTCATAAATAATATCAGAAGCTACCAAAGCAATCATATCTACCTAAAAACTTATGAACATTGGAATCAAAAATGCAGACTTCATAGATCATCAACTTTACAATATGATGACACTATCAGGAAGGAAATAGGTCTTGATCAGCTAAATTCCCACATGAACAAAGAACCTCTATTTTCCAGTCCTTTACCTCCAAATATCTCCATAAATCTAAACCTTACCAAACTCTGTACAAAAAAAGAATCAAAAGAAATGCTCAAAGAAAAAGGCCTAAATACTATCAACCTTCTTTCATTCTCCAAACAGGTTATTTGTTATACCGATGGATCGTCAGACACCAACATGATTAATGGAGGCACTGGTGTTCTTCTTCTACTCCTGAAAGGTGAAAAACTTTCAATAAAAGTTGGATCTGGGAGAATCACTTCCAATTTTACCAGCGAACTCTACGCAATAAAGCGCTTGAAGCCTACTTAAAACTATCATCATCTCAACAATCTGAAGGAATTATAATTTACAGTGACTCAAAATCAGCTATGGAGGCAATCAAAAATGACAATACCAAGCTCCCACAAGACATCCATAAACTCTTGAATCAACTAAAGTGTTTGGGAAAAAGTTGCATTTTACAATGGATCTCTGCTCATGTAGGCATTGATTATAATGAAGCAGCTAATAAATTAGCAAAAGAGGCCAGAGAACTCAACCAAGAAACTCGCATGATAACTCTTGCTGATGCTAATGCACTAACAAAAGCTAAACTAATTCCACTGAAATCAGTGATACAACATCAAATTCCTGAAGTCAATGCTTGACAGAAAGACCTCCACCATGATAGCAAGACTACGAACAGGACATTATAGAGGAATGAAGATCAATACAGATGATACGAGAACATATAGAAACTGCTACAACTGCACCAATACCGAACTGACACCCACTCACATCTTTACCTGTCCAGCAATTACAGCAGCCTTGCAAGAAATAGATCCTATTCCTGAACAATAGCTCTATACAAACAAAATAATTGACATAGCAAAAGCAGTTCAAGGAGCATATGGAAACATCTAAGACTCTTCAAAGGACAAGACAACAACAATTAAAAAGACATGTCACATCATACTCATGGAGCGTGTGTTTCATTAGTTATTGTTGTGTGTGCATGCTCTGTAGTTTGCAGCGAAATTAAATTCTGGCAAGCTATCTTATTAGGGTTTTCCATATGTTAGGCAGGATCATTCCTTGATTTCTGTGTAGGCTACTTTCAGAATGGAGAACCACTGTGGCTTCTTTGAAATTGTGACACCAGAAATTTTCTTCTGGATAAGGCATGGAACTTTTGTCCCATTCTGTGGTATGGCTTGTGTTGAAGAAGTGGAGGGCTAATCCAGAACTATCTATTTTGTTGTTTTTAACATCTCTTATGTGTTCCTTTTTTCTTATTTCAAGACTTCTTGATGTCTGACCTATGTAGCTTAGACCACAAGAGCAAGGGATGTTGTATACTCCAGCATGTTTGAAGGAGGTATTGCTGTCTTTTGGTGACCTTAATATAAAACCCAGCCTGCCTGAGGACAAAGTAATCTTTAACCTCTCTGACCATTCCTTAACACAACCGGAAGTCAGCATACTAAAAAAAAAAGGATTAAATTTTGCTAACACACCTAACCATATTCCAAAAGTCAACATTATTTCCAACAAAGAGACAGCACTTTCATCTTTGTCCGAAACAATAGCCAATGATCTTAGATTAAAGAGCGCTGTTATCCTTTTGTCATCAAGACCGCCAAACCAAAATATAACACCTTCAGAAAAGAGAGCTCTCTCCAACTTGAAGGACAAAAATCATCATTTTAAAGGCAGACACAATTAAGATCACAGAACAGACAAAGGAAACTCGACGGTTATCCTCAATACCAAAGACTACACAATTAAGATCACAGAGTTACTCTCAGATACATCAACTTATCGGATATTAGACTCAGACCCTACATGGAAAAACCACGAGGCTACAAATAATTTATTATGTAATAATAATAGCTGGTGTACAGATCTACAATGGAGATTGAAGTCTTTGCATCCAGTGACACTGAGATTATACGGTTCTCCTAAAGTTCACAAAAGTGGAGTCCCTCTATGCCCCATAGTCGATGGAAGAAATTCTCCAACCTACCTGTTGTCTAAATACATGCCCATCTCCTAAAGGATCATATTCAAAACTCTGATACCTACAAAAGAATTCAAAGCACTTCATTACTAAATTGAAAACATCTCATTTTTGAAACAGATATTCTTGCCAGCGTGGGCATGGTATCTTTATTCACCAACATCCCAGTAGAAGTAGTTATCGACATTTTACATAATCTGTATCCTCAAGATACTACTAACCTCTTCAATCATTCCCTCAAATCAAACTTCTTTAAATGGAATGGCACTATCTATGAACAACTAACTGGCTTGGCTATGGACAGTCCCCCTATCTCTTCCGTGCACAGATCTTTTCATGGAGAAACTAGAAAATGACATCCTTTCCCAATTAGACCCTAAGCCATTAATATGGTGGAGGGTATGTTGATGACATTTTTATAATTTGGAGAAACACTAAAACAGCACTTTTTGACTTTCTAACAAAAATAAATTCTTCCACCAGAAAATCAAATTCGCCTTGAAACTTGAGAAGGATAGACAACTACCATTTTTAGATACCCTAATCAAAAAACATGCAGATGGACATATCAGCCTTAAAGTCTACTGTAAACCAACTCGTACTTGACGTTATCTTCACTTTTCGTCTACTCGCCACATTCTCAAAAACTTAGCACATTTACATGCTCAAAAATAGAGCCACCAGCATCATATCAGAAGAAAAAGACCTCCAGGACGAATTAACTCGTATATCACAGACCCTGGTAAAAAAAATGGCTATCCAAGATATTCAATTAAAAAAATTCTTCATAGCAACCTCATACAACAACAGTCTGCCAAGACTCAATATAAATCCTCAATTGCCATTCCTTATGCAGGAACAGTGTCAAAAAATATTGCAACACTCTTCAAACCTTTTGAAATTAGAGTAACTTTAAAACCGATCAAGACGATCCGAAACATATTAAGGTCACCAAAAGATAGCAATACCTTCTTCAAATATGCTGGAGTATACAACATCCCTTGCTCTTGTCGTCTAAACTACATTCATACATCAAGAAGCCTTGAAATAAGAAAAAAGAACATGTAGGGGATGTTAAAAACAACAAAATAGATAGTTGTGGATTAGCCCTCCATTTCTTCAACACAAGTCACACCATTGAATGGGACAAAAGTTCCATGCTTTATCTAGAAGAAAATTTCTGGTGTTGCAATTTCAAAGAAGCCACAGTGGTTCTCCGTTCTGAAAGCAGCCTAAATAGAAATCAAGGAATGATTCTGCCTGACATATGGAAAACCCTAATGAGATCGCTAAGCTTGCCAGAATTTAATTTCGCTGCTAGCTACAGAGCATGCACACACAATCTCCTTGCATATGATGTTACACGTCTTTTTAATTTTGTTATATTTTATACATTGTTCTATGTATTAGCGACTTTGAGTTGTCTTTACCGTTGAAGAAGCCAAACAGCCCAGTTGGTGAAACTTGTTGGCATAATTTATTATTAAATTTATTGGTAAAAAAAAAAAACCCAGGGTAATCTTATTCTAAAATTAATTTAGTCAAGGATGTCTTTAGTGGTGGACATGTCTTTGCCATCAACGCAGAATTTAATGAATTGTCTATCGAAGAATGCAGCGGAAGGGCTATCTGCTAAGTGCTACTGTATTCTTATTTTAAAATTTCTTTCTACTACTTATTTTTGTCTTTCCATTTCTATCTCTATGTTAATATTTCTAATGATGTTGCTACATTCTATACCATTGCATTGGTTTGCTATGAACCAGCTTCTCTCTCTGTGTATACAGGTCTTTCAACTTTTTTTTTCTTTTGAGGAAAGCCTGTTCCTTTCCCCATTTCATCATATTCTGTTTTACTGCTTGTTTGAATGTTAACCACATATCCCAGTTCCAAGTAACATATTCGAACTTGAATAGAGGATCCGGAATTTGGTTAAAAAGATCAACCCTAAATTTGGTGGAATTCTTCATGGTCCAGAACTTTTCTCTACTTGTTCCATGCAGCAGAATTTAAGTAAAACTGGATTATGATCTGACATGTTGATGTTAAGATGTTTTATCTGAATTATCCTATTTATAAGGGAAGAAGAGATATAAATTTGATCAAGATGGGTACTGATACCTTAATTCATGTACATGTGAGCCTGCAGATTAGAATTGCGGCTCTTCCACATATCTACTAGTTGAGCATTGTTGAGTCATGTTTTTAACTGTGCATATCCCACTTTTCCACTCCTGGGGTGGCCTCCTATTTTGTCTAATGTGGGATTTTCAATATTTTATTTCAATAATTCCAGTCCTCAGCTGCTATGATGTAGTGAGCACCATATAAATATGGCTCCAGTTCCTGGAAGAATTTTCGTATAACTGTCCCATTGGATGGGAGCATAAACATTTATAAACCTTATTCCCGTAGATATTGCAGTCTATGTCAAGATTCTCCCTTCTGCATCCCTTTTGAATATTGCAGAATGACCCAAGGAGGAGGGGGGACAAGAATAAGAACTCCTATTCCAGTCCTGTTAAATCTTTCAAAGCTCCAATAAAAAAGAACTGGATATCTATCTGTTAGTTTTTATATCTGCAGGAGTATGGTTCTTGGAGAAACAGAAACCTGATATTATGGCATAGCATCAGTTTCCATGTAGTTTCTTGTTCAATTTGCCTGTGGAATCCTCATACATTTAATGAGGCAATGCAGAAAGGAGATGCTGTGATTAGTGAAGTGTCACTGGTAAGTCTTTAACTTCTAGATTTTGGATGAATCTGATGAGTTCTTCACTCTGTGAAGGAGCCATTGTGTAGCTTGCTTCTTGTAAACTGTTTTCCAGTTTTTTACAGTTCCTTTCGATTATTTCAATTTCATGCCTATTATTCTTGATTTAGAAGCTAGTTAATTTCTTTTCACGTAGATGATAATCGTACTGAGAAAACTTTGAATCAGTAAACTTTATTATTTTTTCTTTAATTGTATCTCTTGCTTTCCCTTTACAGGTAGCCCCCCCCCCCTATCCACGGGGGATACATTTCAAGATGCTTCCGTAGATATCTGAAAGTGCGGATAATACCGAACCCTATATATGCTGTTTTTTTTTCTATGCATACATACCTATGAGCAAATTGAATTGAATTTATAAATTAGACAGAGTAAGAGATTAACATAATAACTAATATTAAAATAGAATATTTATAACAATATACTGCAATAAGTTACCTGAATGAAATCTTAGCAACCCTGGCATATGTTTTTTTTTTATTATTTATTTATTTATTATTTTATGAAGTAGAGAACTTTCACCTTTTTGCTTAAAAGAAAGCACTTTACGACTTTTCTTTGGCATATCCAGATTTGGGGCCCTTATTAAGTAAAATAAGGGCTACTTGAACATAAGCATTGCAATACCACAACAGTCGATCTGATAACTGAGAACTACTTAGAATGGCGTGCAATTTAAAACTTATGAAATGTTGATTTCTGGAATCTTCCATTTAGTATTTTTGGATGGCTGCTAAGTGACTAATGGGTGGGTAGCATATATGGTACAGCATGGATACACTGGACAAAGAGGTGATCCACGTCCTGGGAGGGGACAGTGTGAGATTTCATCACATTACTCAGAACAGTGTGCAATTTAAAAGTTATAAATTGTTTATTTCTGGAATTTTCGATTTAATATTTTTACAATGGAGTTGACTGTGGATAACTGAAACTGCGGAAAGCGAACCTGCAGATAAGGGAGGACTACGGTATTAGCATGGGATGGTTCTTCATAGTCCATAAACTCGTCCAAGCCTGAAGTCTTCATTTGATGATCTGCAACCTTCTCCATCTTTACATTTTTTATTACTTTTTTCTTTTAGATGTAGTTCCTTTTTTTAACACATCTTTTAATTTCTTTTGTTTATCCTCAGTTTTCTTTATTAATTCATCTTTCCTTTTGGGTGATCTTGTCTGCATATTAAGTTCTTTCAGTTGTTTTACTTGTTTTTCTGTTTCTTCTTCAGTTTCTCCTTGTAGAACAGTTTCATGTTTGTATTTCATCAGTATTACTGCATTACTTCACCCTTGGTACCACTTCTGGGTATGGCTCCCACGGATGAGAACTCAATAAAGGTTGAAACCAATCTGGGTAGTGGCCCTTTCCATAATGTGTAGAATTATACCTGTCTGTAAGGATATGTGTATTGCATTATGGGATACTAAGGCAATTGATGAGAATTTATTAGCCTCTATATAAGCGCAGCGATGAAGTTACTTCATGCACAAACTTTGTTTGCTTATACTAGGATAAAGAATGAAATCAAGAATATAATTTCTTGGTATCTTTAATTTATAATATAATCAAGTGGAAAAGCTTTCAACATTCCATCCCTCCTGTTGTCTACTAGCAGCTCTCTTAAGTATATAAAAGGAATACTCACATTTTGCTCTTCTCTACACTGATGGTTCAATCAGAGGATCTTACTGGATCTGCTGTCTTTCTATACGATATCATATTTGCTGAGATCTCAATGGAATGTAATGACTTTGCTGCCAAGCTTGTTTCTAATTACATAAGACTGCAATGCCATCAAAACTGCATTATATATACAAATTCACTTTGTGAATTTGTATATATAATGCACTTCCAGAAACATCCAGGGCTCTCTCAATTCCAGTATGTCTGCTTTCATTTATGAAAGCTACAGTTGGATGTATGCATCTGTTAGATTTCAAGCTACTTTATGATTAAAGGATTTATGATTACTGCAGCTAGGTGTTTTTCAAGCTTTCACCATTTGCCTTTCTCGTACACTGATTACTGACATAATATCAGACAAACTTTTATCCTAATGGCAGTCATCATGGAATAGAGAGATCAATAATAAGTTCTATTAAACAAATCTGAAATCAAATTATGGCAGTTAAAGAGGAATTTGCTCATGCTCAGCTCCACTTGAATCATAATCATCTTATACACTCCTTCCATTTGAGGAATGATTACATGTGTGATGTGTGAGTGGTGTGTTACTGGACTAACCATCATTCATATTTTAATTGACTGCTCTTGTTTCATCAATGAGCGCAGCGACTACGAGGGTGGCCTGAAAAGTTCTCGGCCTTGAACATAGATGTCAACACTATCGGCAAGATTTTTTTTTCTAAGTTGATACATCTGTCATAAACATCATGTGAAATTACAAGTTATTCTATCAAGTAGTTTTATACTGCTGTCTAAACAAAAGTGTTGTCTGTATTCCTTGAAATGGATAAAATTGAGTTTCATGCGGTAATAAAATTCTTTGTAAAACGTTTACCGCCAAAAGAAATTCATCCGTAGTTCATAAAAGTTTATGGGCACTCTTCTACTTCGTTTTCGACAATTAAGAAATGGGCTGCCGAGTTTAAACGTGGCCGTACCAGCCTTGAAGATGATCCATGTGAAGGATGTCTAAAAAGTGTAACAACACCAGAAATCATTGATCAAGTGCATGATATGGTATTGGATGACCGGCGAGTCAAAGTGCGTGAAATTGCTGAGATTATAGGCATTTCAAAAGAACGTGTAGGATATATTTTGCATGAAGATTTGCAAATTAAAAAGCTTTGTGCAAGATGGGTGCCACGCTTGCTAACAGCAGATCAAAAATGCACTCGCATGAAAATCTCTGAACAGTGCTTGCAGCGTTTTAACAAGAATAAAACTGATTTTGTGCGTTGATTTATTATTATTATAGATGAGACTTGGATTCACAATTATACACCAGAATCCAAACAGCAGTCAAAACAGTGGACAGAATCCAGTTGTTCAGTGCCAAGGAAGACAAGTTTCGTTCCATCAGCAGGAAAGGTCATGGCATCAGCGTTTTGGGATGCTAAAGGCATTTTGTTTATTAATTATCTTGAAAAGAGTAAAACAATAACTGGGGAATATTATTCCGATCTTTTAACCAGACTAGATGAAAAAATTCATGAGAAAAGACCCGGTTTGCAGAAGAAAAAATCATCTTTCATCAGGACAATGCACCTGCCCACAAAAGTGTTTTGGTAATAGGAAAATTAAGGGATCTGCACTATGAATTGTTGGAACAACGACCCTATTCACAAGATTTGGCTCCCTCTGACTTCTATCTCTTCCCAAAACTAAAACTCTTTCTCACTGGTCAGTGTTTTTCTTTGAATCAAGAGGTGATTGCAGCTGTAGAGGGATATTTTGCAGATCTTACTGAGAACCACTACAGGGATGGGATAATGGCACTGGAGCATCGCTGGAATAAATGTATTAGTCTTAAGGGAGATTATGCTGAAAAATAAAAATAATTTTGAAATTATAATTTCGTTTCTTCATTGTTAGGCCGAGAACTTTTCAGACCACCCCTGTATTTTAATCACATTTATAATCTGTCACAGTCCTTTACACTCAGGCAGATTTTATCAGATTCACCAAATGTTTTGCCCATTTTTAAATTTTTCCAGTGTACCAATGTATATCATTTTATGCGCTAAATTAAAGAAATAAAACTAATATGTAGTTAAGTCTCACAACTTTTGGCTATAAACCATTTAAAAATCTATTACATTACAACTGTATACCTGCAATGCAAGAATTTGCGATCTTTCAAAAATAGAATGCTGCTCTGGCTGTTAGTCGAAAGAATGGGCAGCTCAAATTATCATGCAGACAAGAGACTAGGAGGAATATGGAACATTCAAGCTGGTTGAGTCAGTCCCCTTGTGTGTGCGTCATCAGCCATTGTCGATCCACTGCTGGATGAAGGCCTTTCTCCAACATTACTCCAAAACTGTCTGTCCATGGCTCTCCTTTCCCATGTCACTCCTGCAAATCTGATGATATCATCAATCCATCATGATTCAGGTTGGCGTCGTGGTTGTTTTTTCCTCTCGTGGAATCCAATTCATTACTTCTTTTGTCCATCGTTGATTTCATCTTCAAGCAATATGCCAACCCATTGCCACTTAAGATGTTTCACTCTTCCTATGATGTCAGAGACTTTGGTTTGATTTCTTATCCATGTATTCCATTTGTGATCCAATCTTGTGATGCCAAGCATACTTCTTTCCATTCTAATTTGTGTTGTTCTTAATTTTTGAATTTCCTTTGCATTTAGTGCCCATGTTTCACAGCCATATGTCAATATAGGAAGAATACATTGGTTAAAAAGTTTTCTTTTCAAGCATAATGGTAGTTGGTTTTTGAATATTGAATGTAATTTTTCAAATGCTTTCTACCCAAACATAGTGCATCTTTTAATTTTGTCCACAATATTTTGTACCACCGATATCTGTTGTCCTAAGTATATGTAATGATCTACTTATTTAATTTCCTCATTATTGATTTTTATTATTTCTGGTTGGACATAGCTATTGAACATAACTTGGGTCTTTAGGTTTATCTTTAGGCCAGCTGTTTTGCTAGCAATTTGGAGTTCATGGATACGAATGTAATTCGTGCGCAGTTGAAGTAAAGATAACTATATCATCTGCAAAGTGTAATTGGCTTAAATATCTTCCATTTATCTTCAGACCTTTCCCTTCGCAATCAAGAAGTTTGAATATTTCTTCTAGGTACGCTGTGAATAATTTTGTAGATATTGTGTCACCGTGTCTTATACTTCTCTGTATTCCACAGTAGAGATGTTTCCATTGAAATGAATTGCTGCTGTGGCATTGGTTTATGCTGATTTGATGGTCCTGACATATGGCTCCTCCACTTGTTGGTTTCATAATGCTTTAAGTATTGCACAAGTTTTTACTGAATCAAAGGCTTTCTTATAGTCAATAAAACCAAGACATAGTGATAATTGATATTCATTACACTGTTCAATAATCTGCTGTACAACTTGAATATGGTCCATTGTACTAAAGCCACTTTGAAAGCCTGCCTGTTCTTTTGGTTGTGCTAGGTCTAGAGTTGTACAAAGCCTGTGAGCTAAGACTTTTGTAAACACTTTGTGATAGGTCTGTAATTCATCAAGTCTTCTACCTCACCTTTTTTGTGTATCAAAATTAGGGTAGTCTTCCATGTTCTTGCTACATAATTTTTCTTCAGGCATAAAGTAAATAGTTTTGCTAAGAGTTTGTAGATCATTTTCTCCACCTGCTTTTAGAAGTTCAGCTATAACTCCATCCTCACCTGCAGCTTTTCCATTTTGCAAGCTTTGGATGCTCTACATAACTTCTTCTGGTAGATTCTGTGGTACTTTGGCTATTTCATAATTGTCTTCTTCTAAATTTAATTCATCATCCTGATATAATACTGAGTAAAATTCTTCAATTCTTTTTGCTATAGCATATCTCTCTCTGGTTATGGTCCCATCTTGTAGTTTGACTAAAACCATCTGTTTATTGCTGTTTGACTTTTTTGAGACTACGATTGTTTTCGATTGTTGTATGAATTTACAATTGAATTTTCTGATTATTTTGCACAATTCAGTGTTTTCAATTTCATTCTGTAGGTTATTTGATTGTTTAATTTCTCTTTGTTTCTTCAGAAATTTTGTCTTGTTTCTGTTCTGTAGTACTAGCTATTTCAGGTGAGCATTGTAAAAGGTTTTGGGTAATAATGTCATTACTTTCTGATGGATCAGCATTATCATCTGTAATAACATGCTTAAATCTATTATTTAGTTCATGTTGGAATATATCTTTTTTAATGTTGAGTTTGTGTACATCTATATTTTGCTTTGATCTTCAAAACATTTTCTTCTTTCTTTTTGGCAGTTTATTTGAATCTTACTGTGTGCCATACGATGGTCACTTCCAATGTTGAAGATGTTTATAACAAAGCAGTCTTGAAAGATGTCTTTTTTATTTATATATATATATATATATATATATATATATATAAAATAAGTTTAATGACTATTACCGAGAGAAAAGATGGCAAGATATATTTAACAATATACTACTAGTTTCGTTACAAGAACATCATCAGGTATCATACTCAAAGAAGTATATAAAAAACTACAGAGACTTAACATTGTACTAACAGAACAAGTGAAAAACAGTAGCATGTTTGAAAAAATGCAAGTATGAGTTCCATACAAACGAATACTACGCGCTGTCGCGAGTGCGCCAGTACTGAACAGAAGCAACGTGTGCGTCCGAGAGATTGTAACTTAGGCTGTTATTGATATGAGAGGAATCTAGAGAAATTTCTCTTGATTCAACAATCTTTCTTTCCAGTTCATCGTAGCACACATGGATATTAGCAGTTTGAGTCCAGTTTACAATGTGCTGGCGGCCTTCTTAAGTCTCTGTAGTTTTTTATATACTTCTTTGAGTATGATACCTGATGATGTTCTTGTAACGAAACTAGTAAACTAGTAGTATATTGTTAAATATATCTTGCCATCTTTTCTCTCGGTAATAGTCATTAAACTTATTTTATAATATTCCAACCGAGTTAAAATGAATTGTCAATATATATATATATATATATATATATATAAAGCACTTCATAAAAAACATTGGGAAAATTGCACTCAGAAAAGATATTTATTAGTAACTGTTGTTATATTATTTTTCCTTTCACAGATTTTCCAATCAATGACATTGTTCTTTTACAAGACAGATTTCTGTCATATCATGGGCCCTTTCTTTTCATGTGCAATATTGTTATTATTTTGGTCCCATGGCTTCCAGATAATGAAAACATCATTAATCCAAACTTTAAATACCTTCCTCACCTAACTGAACGAACAGTACAAACACATAAAATTCGCCACTGAAATTGAAAACCAGAATCCACACCATAAACCTACTCATAGTGGGCAATACAAGCACATCCTGTCACCACTATATACACACAGCATGTGGATGGGTGTCATCAGCAAGCTCTTAAGAATAAGTTGCAAATTATTACTGAAACAATTATAAACAATGGCTGTAGCAAAAAATATTTAATTAAATAAAATAAAATTAACTGCAAGACTACATCTAAAATAAATAAAAGATTGCAGCAAAATCTATAGCCATTCTCAAAATAATATATGGATTTAAGTTGAATGGACAAGCTTTAGACAAAGTAAATGAGTATAAGGATTTGACTGTTTTCGTTGAGGGTGAATTTAAGTTCAGAAGTCAGGTAAGACAGCTAATAAAGTGTTGCAGATTGTAGACTTGATTTTTTTTTTTAAAAAAAAGCTTCACTTATAAGGGAAAGGAAGTTATACCATAGAAAGTTTTTCACTTGGTTATAAATTAAACTTGTCAATAAATTATAATCTTGTTTAATCCTTTATCCAAGTGTAAGTAAACAAAATTTGATTACTTGTACTTGGATGAATTATTAAAAAATAATATAATTTCTTTGCAAATTTAATTTAAATTATTACACCATAGTATGTGTTTCTAGTCAGGCTGATATTTGTTAATGGCTCTGCTCACAAAGGTTTCTAATGAATGTCAAGAGTCAAAGGTGTTCAGAGAAGAATAAATATGTGAACCCCAATGTCATCCAATTTTATACTGGTCTAATTTGGATGAGACATCAGAAACCTCCTCTGGCATAAATAGATCCCACTGACAGGTTCACTTTTCATAAATGTTTGCTTATGCCTTTTTTGTAGGTACGAGCAGCTGGATGCTGCTCTACTCAGCACTCCACAATTTATCCCCCCCCCCCAAGTTTGCTTCACTCGATTTTT
Source organism: Typopeltis vanoorti (assembly GCF_054136105.1). Classification (NCBI taxonomy): domain Eukaryota; kingdom Metazoa; phylum Arthropoda; class Arachnida; order Uropygi; family Thelyphonidae; genus Typopeltis; species Typopeltis vanoorti. The sequence goes on along the minus strand of NC_143550.1, from coordinate 94,810,298 downwards.
CATCCTCTTTTCATTGTATTCTTCTTTGGAACAGAATTCTTCACATTGTTCCCACAAGGACTATAACTTCCAGCTGTTCAAGAAGCATGCCAACAGGTTTCTGCTTTCTATATAACCATCCTCTCCCCCCCCCCCCCCAAAAAAAAAAAAAAAAAAAAAACCCTCCAGACACACAACACTGTTTGTTATAAGTTTTGTCACTTCACTTCAGGATTGATGAAAAAAAAAAAGTCTCTATAAGGTGTTAAGAATACTATGTTTTGTTTGGCAATGAGTTGCTGTCATGGTCATTTTGTCGAAAATCTTGTCAATCAATTTAAGATCCATCTGAAGCATTTAGTGAAGGCTTTAGAGTTGAATTTTATTCATTTATTTCATTGATGAAATAAAAGAAATTTCAGATATTAGTTTTCCACAAAAATTTAATTTCAGAGCTCCTGACATCTGTAACTGAAAGTTGCTAACCAATAAACAATCATAGTGACTTTTTTATCCACTCTGTACTGTATATGCTATGCAGGATTGATGATCACCCATTAGTCAACTTAGTAGCTGTCTTGGTTATCAGATCGACTGTTCTGCATCGCAGTGCTTGTGTTCAAGTAGCCCTTATTTTCTTTAATAGTGACCCAAAGTGCAAGAGTAGTGATGATGGCAATTCGGATATGCCATGAAGAGAAGCCGTAGAGTGCTTCCTTTAAGTGAAAAGGTGAAAGTTCTTGACTTTAAACTTTATCATAGGCATCCACGAGGTGGGGAATCTTGGAACATATCCCCCAGTGAATGTGGGGGTGGGTGTACTGTATCTTTATGTATTGTTCATGAATGCTGTTCCATTGAAATGGCTTTCATTTCTTTCACCTTTTTCTTAAAAGATGCTTATCCTGTATTCACAATCCAACTTCAAACCAGCTTCTCATCTTTTTTCATTCCATTTGTTTGTGGAATATCCTTCCCCAGCTGTTTAAAAAAAATATTAGTAGGAGACTTCACTTTTTTTTTTTTAGCCATTTCATACAATGCGTATAATTTTTGTAACATCTTAGATGGGATTAATTTCTGAAAACTAATTTCCAAATTACAAAATTTCTTAACTTCATATACATATTTCATAGCATAGTTAGAATAGGGTTCCCATAATATTTTACTAAAATCTGGGACATTCTGAAATTTTTACTTCAAAAACCCGGGACATTTTGTAAAAAAACGGACATGTTAAAAATTAAGAAAACCAAAATAAAACTATTATATATGTTGCACTTTAAATTAAATACTGCTATAAACATACATTAACATTAAATCCACTTTAAAAAAGGATTATTAATCACAAACATATTTAATTAGAAAATATTTATCAGATGTATGGACCTGTTCAAGAATTTTTTTTCTTTTGATATTTTATCATAGAACTCAGCACAAGAGAAATTCTTAAAATATGTCTTTACAATGATTAAAGCTTTTACTGTCTCAATTTTGTCTGTTTTTTTCATCTGTCCAAAGCACATTTATTAATGAAAAAACATGTTCAACAGCTGCATTAGTTCCTGGCAGTGCTAAACAAAAACTAACTAGGCATTTAATACTCCCAGAATTTATATCCCGCTTTGTAAAATGAGCAAACATTTCACACCATTTATCACTGACACTTTGATCCTTCTGTTCACTCCACACTTCAAATTTGCTTTCACAATATTTTTTCACACATACAGACTCATCAAATAAATCCTCTTCATTCACAGTAAAACTTGGTGACACTGTCTGCATGAATATGTAGCTTTCTTGTATCTTCTAAGTCACAGGATCCTTTCCCTTCAAATTAATCCAATCCATAGATTGAAGAGGTGTGAGAAATGGTGTACACTCCTGAATATATTCAATACAGATGCAGTAGAAATCTACTGCATAGCTTTCAAACTTTTCTACTGTTATGTGTCCTTTTTCTAATTCTTGCAACTGTTTTCTCACAGTAGTTGTAAGAAACTTTTCTGCCTCCCTACAATTTAGCCTTTCCACCAGTTTGTTTGTTTCACCCTTTACTTCAATTACCGTTATATCTTGCTTTTCAATACATTTAATGGTATCATAAAAGGTTTTTAACTGGCTGGCAAGGAAATACAGGAGTGTGATTGAAAGTGGATTTTCAAAGAAATTTTTGAGACTGATAGGACATTTGTCAACAGAAAGAAAATATGACTTCAATGAAGGGAACATGTCAATAACCCTCTGGATTGTAGACAAAAGAGCAAGCCATCTGATCTTGCTGCTACCCAAAACAGTTTTATACTCTGTGTTTGTGAATTCACAAAAGGATTTAAGTTCCTCAACTCTTACACAATATATATGGAAATGTTGGTAATTCTTGTTAATTATTAACTGAAGATCGATAGGTAAGCAAGTCTGTACAGCATTATGTATCACATGTGCAGGGCAACCAATTACAATTAAATTGTTTACAGTGTTTTCTTGCATTTTGAAGTACAGATTATCCTTTCTCTTCTTTCCACCAAAGTTTGTATTTGCATTATCTGCTAATATAGCAATAACCTTTTTCAGGAGGTCTAACTTCTGTAACACTTCCAACACATAAGAAAATAAAAGTTCTGAAGTTTCACCACCTAAATTAACTAACTCCAACATGTTCATCTTCACACCTTTTTCTGGATGACAGTATCTAATGACCGGAGGCACTAATTTCATGTCAAAGTGGTTTGATGAATCGATTAGTACTGATATAAAACAAACTTCTTTTAGCTCTTCCTCAATCTGCTTTGTCACTAATGCCGCAATAACATTCATTATTATTGCCTTGCACTTTGTTTGCGAACACCTGAATTTATCATTGAAAATTTTTTTCACGATGGTTGTTGTGCAGTCCATGGAGTTAAAGCTGTGTTTATGCACTGCTGTGTGATACACGAAGGTTGCTTCCTGCACTGCCAGTGATAACTCTTTTTCCCTTTCACTCTTTGTTTTCACAATTAAAAAATTACTTATACTGCAGTTGGAATCCTTACTTCGAACAGCAGCTTTGTTTTTTCGCTTTCACGTGGTTGACTACGTTTGACTAACCACCATGCGAAATGCAAAATTTGCAGTTACATAAAGTACATTCCACATTTTCATCTACATCTTTAATGAAAAGAAATTTTCTTCTAATATTATCATTAACACTGCACTTACATTTCGGCATTATAGGGGTAGAAAACAATAAAAATTATAACATGCAAAGTAATGATCAAGTAAGATACTGTTATAACAGAAGCATGGGAAAAAGGAACATCGCCTTTAGTTACTATTAGTTATTACTAGTTAGTTATGTTATTTATAATACTAATGATTATTATTATAAATAATAAATAAATAGAGCCTGTGTAGCCCAGTGGATGTGGCTTTTGCACACCACGGCGCTTGGCCGCACGAAGGAAGACTTGGTTTCGAGTCTAGTCAGCGACTAGAGGAAATTTTTCTAAGCCTTTTTTCGACCGGTTCCCAAGTTAGTCAATCTCTGGCACGGGCAAGCGAGTTTTCCCTCCCAGTAACTTGGATTTTTTGTCCCGTAAACTCAAGAAAATCAATCATAGAACCCACATTATTTCAGACATTAAATATGTTGTGTTAGGGACCATGAGATGGCAGCACATTTGAGCCGTCTCTCTTCACTGTGTACTGCTTAATTAGTGATAGCCTTGGGCCATCTATCTCTGATTGGTACCAGTGGAAATTGAACTGCCCACTCAGTCTCCAAAAGTTAGATAGGGCTAAATGGCCTCGCCTACTCCCGTATACGGGAATAAAAAAGGCATTAGCTGATTTTTTTTTTTAATAATAAATAAATAAAATTTATTATCAATATTGTAATAGAAATTGGTACTAAAAACGAGATAAAAACTGTTTATCCATTTTTTCCTGAAGGATACTTAAAAAAGCGGGACTTTTGAAATTAACTCGGGACAATTGTATAAAAAACGAGACTGTCCTGGAAAAACAGGACGAATGGGAACCCTAAGTTAGAATAACTATGCCATGTCAACATATCTATGCTATTGTAAAATCTTGCAAGAAATTATTTTTTAAGAGAATTTTCGCTAAGGATTTTCCAATTTTTTGTCTAAAATTATAAGAAAAAAAATATGCTTTGTAAGATGTAGAAATATAAAAGAATAAATTACTGTTAGAATGTACCTGCACTTTAGACTTGTTTGTAAAAGCTTAATAGGAGTTAAGCCGGATTAGCGCAGAATACCACCAAAATCGTAACGTCAAGCGACCGGCGATGACGTCGATTCTTTTGTTACTTCTGGCTAAGTCGGGAATACTCTTACTTAAGAACAAAGGAAGGAAAATGGAATAAAAGGCAATGCAGCACGTGGTTCTCGGCTTTTTGGTCCTTGGTCTCTTGCTTGGCTCTTCACCTACGAGGTATACGGGAGCTCCTTCCTTAGTTCCAGGATGATCACTCTTCCCACCGGCGATGCCAGATGTTTCTCTGCCAGCAGCACGCTCTAGGCTCCCGGTAGCTACGGCAGAACCCCAGTGAGTCCGACGAAGAAAAACTCTCGAGGATTGACTGGACGGAAGTCTCTATGTGTGATACGGAATAAATTGGAGTTTCCTCTCGAGTTTGTTAGCAAGTAAGCCATTCTTTTGTTTGTAGTGTGTTATACGATTGTAACTCGAAATCGTAAAGGATTGAGAGAGGTTACTTGTTAACTGGTGGTTATATTGAATTTTAAATAAGGGAAGAACTTGTATTGTTAAGTATGTCTAATTCATAAGTTGCTTGTGATAATGTCTGAATTAGTATCAATTAAGTATTGGAAGAAAGTTAATGTAATCCCTCCTGGAATGTTTATGCATGCTTGTAAGCCAAGTTGTGTCATAGAAGACACCTTTATATCAAGGCTCAATAGGTTTTTCTGATAGTGAAAACACTATAGTTTCTGTTTCTCAGATAGCAAGTAATTTTGTGTTAAAGTGCTTTAAGTAATCTTTAATCAACTTTTATATGCTCTGTATCATATCTTTTAGTTTGATAATAAACGTTTTTGTTTTGTAATTACCTGGTTCTCATTCCTTAACCAATGCACTATCCCGAAAATATTAACGAGCCTGCGGGAATAGAGAAAAGTTATGAGCCACAACTTGCATATAAAGATATTGTATAGAAGTATTAACTTATTTTTTGTTATCTTCTTGCCCTGACTTTCAAACATAAGTTAATACTTCTATACAATATCTTTATGTGTGATGCAGTCGTTACGAATAAATAAATTCTTAATTGATATTGTGCGATTGCTCAGGGACCTGTTACGTTAGATAGACTTATTACACAAGGTCTACCTAACAGCAGAAAAGGGGGGGGGCAAGAAAAAATTTAAGTAAGAACATAGATAAATAAAATAGATAAAAGAATAGATAAAGTAAAAATAAAGAAAAGTATATATATTACAAAGGAGCAACCGACAAGGATTAAATAAAATTAATATAATAGTAAGATAATAAAGAAGAGAAGTAAATATTTTACACTATAATATGTATTGGGCATGTAACCCCTTTAGAAATAAGTTTATATTATTTTAATTAACTGTATGCATGCAAATATGTTTTTGGTATTAAAAAATTAAAAGGAAATGTTCTTTCATATGATTTGTTTACTGCTTATTTATGTATCATTAGAACATTTTGCAGAGAAGACACTGGAGGTCCTGAGCAGTGGGAGACAGTGAGTAGTGTTTCATGATGGAATCATCTGGTCTGGAGTCCTGTCATTTTTTCCACAAATATTAGAATATGTGTAAATAAGATCAAGTTTGCAGTTTTGGAATCTAATGTAACAAAGCTGAAATACCTATGTATTGTATGTAATATTACATGTTTTATCTGTGTTCAGTGTTAATTCTTGAATCTGTTACATAGTTTTCCTTATAATAAGTAATGTTAGTGAATGCATAATTAATGCCGTGTGTTTGTAAATTATAGTACTTTGTATTTATATAGTTGTCTAACATAAAAATTCGATCCATTGCTGAAAGTGCTTATTTCATATACCATGATCTATAAAACATGTTAAAATTGCAAATTATTTATTACATTTATGCACTGTATACACATAAAGCATCTGCATTATGATGCTATCTGTATTCAAATAAGCCCACAAATAATAATATAAAAAAAGTTATGTTCTACTTTTTTTTTATATAATATAAATAATTTGTTGGCATTTAAAGGAAAGCACTTAAACCAGTAATGGCAACACAATTTTTGGACTGGTGAAGACTGCTATATTTCCAAGTATGCACATAAATGAAAAAAATGTCAACAAATTGTCAGATGTTCAAGAGAGTAAAAAAAAAGAACACGGTAGGAGGAGAATTGCGATGTGTCTGTGATTCTTTATCTTCACTGCCAAAGTAATTATTCAATTCAGGTTATGTACCCTCAGGGAGTGTACAGGATTTTATTATACAGGGTGATTCTAAATTATTGTCAATGTTTCCATAGCCTATAATTTTCAAACCAAAAACAAAATAAAACTGCTTAGAGATTATGAAATTAATTCAAAAAGTTTTTATTACCTATAGAGTCACTACTGCAGAATGCTAAACAACTTCAACATGTGCACTTTTTGTGGCACATAAGATGTCCAAGTGATAATCAATTTCCCTCCAAGTGTTCTCTATCATTTGCAGTGCAGCTGTTTCTATCGCAGCAACAATGATCTTCAGTTCATTGAGGGAGGTCACGGTGGCCTAGTAAACAGTGTCCTTCATGTATCCCCACTGGAAGGAATCAAGTGGCGTAATATTGGGTGAGCATGTGTGTGTGTGTGTGTGGGGGGGGGGGCAACGGAATTGGTCCGCCATGCCCAACCCAGTGCACAGGTCAATAAGTTCTTGGGCAATAAGAGCCCAATGTGGCAATGCTTCATCTTGCTGGAACACTACATTTGGCTGATGAGGTTCCAACTGGGGTAACAGATACAGCTATACATGTCCAGATTGTTCGTTGCTGCTATTGTTTTTTCTGCAAAGAAAAAGGGCCCCAAAACTTCCAAACATGAAAAAGAACACCAGATAATCAACTTTTGAACATCTCTTTTGAATGCTCAAATGGTGTGAAGGTATTCTGATCCCCATATTCTGTAGTTATGATGATTTACTCTCCCTGATATGGAAAATGTTGCTTCATCACTAAATATCTATCTCTGAAGGTAATTTCATCAGCTTTAATTTTTACAAAATGTCTTGGGAAAATTGGAAATGTGATGTTTTAAGGATACTTGTGACATAAAGACTGAATAATATAAGCATGTAAACACAAGAAATATTTGATTAATTAAATATCTTTCTTGTGTTTACATGCTTATATTATTCAAAATTGGAAATGGCAGGTGTTTATCATGTAAAGCCTGCATCATCTGCAGTTTGTGAGCGTGAACTTGAAGTCTATTATGAACAACCCTACAAGTTGTTTGTGGTATACCTAACTGCAAAGAAGCTCATCTAGTTGCTTTTTGTGAGTTTCAATAAAATGCTTCCTAGATTTCATGAACATCCTGTGAAGTGCTCAGTTTTCAGCTTCTTTTTGGTGCTGAACACTACCAATCTCATGAAATTGCTTTAACCATTGTCAAATAGCATTATCTGAAGGTGAATGTTTTCCATACTGAGTTCTGTAACAATGTTGCGTTGTGATAACGGACTTGGTTTCAAAAAAACCAAAGTACGCACATTGCTCCTTCTTGAACAGTTGCTATTTTGAAGTGTGACATATTATCTCTTAGACATCAATGCAGCGAGTACAGCATTGCCAAATAAAACTTTTTGAGTTACACTTTCATATTCTGTAAGCAGTTTTATTTTGTTGTTTCCAGTTTGAAATTATAGTCCATGGAAATCCTGACAATAATTTAGAATTGTATATTACTACATGAAACATTTGCATCATTACCAACTTCTTCTTGACATTTTTTTCCTCCCAAATTAATTTGTCAAAATTACAATATAATCAGCTCTTATATTTAAGTCTTCGAAGGTACTTCTTACTGCATCAATCCACCTAGATTTTGATCGTCCTTTGGGTCTTTTTCCCATATAGTGCACAAAAAAAAAAAAACACTTGGTTTAGTAATTTTTCTTCCCCTATTCTTTTACATGACCATAATACCTTAGATTAGCACTGCTCACATGTTTCCAAGTGCTAATAATGTGAAGTTCTTCTTAATATCTTCATTTTTAATATGGTTTTACCACTGATGCCATCTGGTCATTTTTCTAATTTTTGTCTGACATCTTATCTGTGGTCTCTGGTCTTTAGGTATTTATTTTTAACCCAGCTCTCAGATTCTTATGTTAAAATTGGTTTGAACACTGTCTAGCATACAGCTAGCTAAATGTTTTGACTAATATCTCTCTTATTCCATATAAATTTATTCACTTGACTCCCTATCAATACCAGTTTAGCTAATTGTGTTGTCTATTTCTATATTCAGTTTGCCATCATCACTAAAAATTGTGCCTAAATAACTGAAATGTTTTACTTGTACTATATGTTTTCCATTCAGCATGCAGTTGTTTTTAATTTTCCTGTTTGTTTTCATAGCAAATATACTATCAGTTATTGAATTTAGTTAGGGAAGCCTTGCAGACTTGTACCAGATTTATTTAGGAGTATAACATCATCTGCATAAAGTTAAAGAGCTAAGATTATTATGGATATCTCTATTGAGTCAGAAGACTCACCACAGTAGACCCATTATTTGCATACCTATCATACCGCTTCTTAAACGTGTTCACGGATGCGTTCACAGCCACCTCCAAAACAATTTCATCCATTGGCAATAATGCACACCCTTGTCTCATACCTGATTTAATATCAAACCATCTTCCTGTTCCTCCTTTAATTTAATTGTTGACTTACAATTCAAATAATGACTATGTATAATATCCCATTTACAAGATATATTTGTAGTATGTTGACAGCATTTTTCTCGTCATATGCCTTTTCTAGATCTATAAAACTTTTTAAATAAAGATACATGTAATATTTCCATGATGTCTTAAAGTGAAAATCTGATCCTGGCAACCACAATTTTTCTTAACATCTTCCCAGGTATGGTATACTTACATATTGACCTTGTATAGTAAGGAAATTTCTCTGTAACTCACATTATTTTATTTCCCTTTTCATAAATCAGTACTATGAGAGGTTTATTCAAGTAATCTGGAAGTTCTGATGTAAAATATATTTCTGTATTGCGCATTTCTGTATAATCAAGCCTATCAAGATTTAGCTTTCTAATCCTTTGCATTTTTAGACATAAACATATTTTTGTGTTTTTGGGCTCTCAAGCAGGCTTGGGTGATTATAATCATGGAATAGCTGCATTGTTATGCTAATTAAAATGTTTAATTATATTTTTAAGAATTCATTGGAAGAGGACTAAAGTTTCTCAAGATCTTTTAGCAGTGTATTTGCTAAATACATTTTGTTTCAAGATAATTTGCTATTCTCAAAACATTCTTGTAAACAATTTGAGATAGGCATATGAAGAAACTTGTATTTTTGTTTATAAACATGTATTGAGATTGGTGGGACACATTATGAACAATTGATGTAGCTCTCCTTATAAATAAATATATATGTATTTTTTTTTTTTTTTTAAATTTAATTCTTATCATATAACATAGTGTCCACAAAATGAAATCTTATGATATGTAACAAATAGATGTCTGTTGCATATGCACATATTTATTCAGAGATATTTGTTGAGTCATATGGCACTTATTTCTTTTTCTCCTGCAAGCTGTAAAAATATCTCAAATGATAGTGCATGTAACAATCTACAGTTACAAATAGTAAGTCTTGCAATTAAAGCTTTCATTTTTAAATATTATGGAAACAACTATTGTGTATAGTAAAACTTCAGTTTAATATAAACTAGAGTAATTGGCCGACGTTTTGAACTTCATATCAAGATTAGCTGTGTGTGTGTGTGTGTATACAAAGAAACAATCTATGTTACAATCTACATAATATGCAAAAGTCGCACTACTGGCCTGACCTCTGCTCTGGTGGAAAAAAAAAAAAAAAAGAAGCTTGAGTCCTGGTATCTCTGTTTGGTTAGAAATCATTAAGAGATATATTGAGCTAGAGAGCAACATGCTCTCACAAATAAATTAGGATAAACATAGTATAGATGGTGGCCAAGGACTGAAAGTATACCATCAAAATTCTTGGGATTTTTATGCCACTACTATTGTTTTTTTTGTATGATGTAAGGAAACAGACACCTTTTCAATTAATATTGTGTAGGGTGTTAGAACATGATCTGAGGCCTGCTTTACCAAAATAGTTAAATTCAATGTGTTGTGATCTTTTTTACGGATCAGAATTGCGTGTCCAGCTTCATCTAAGGTAAGTTACAGGTGCAAAATGGATTTGGTATATCCCAAGTGTGTGTGTGTGGGGGGGGGGGGGAAATCCTTGGAGGAGTTGAGTAAGTTTAATTTTATAGGTGATTTAAAAGTAGCATTAAGATCATAATGGTGTAGAATTCTAATTATTTTATTTGATAATCCTTTATTATGAGATAGCTATGGTTTTACTGTAATCTGTATTATTTTCATTTTTTGGTGAATTTTTATGGAGAATTTTATTGATGGCAAGTGTTAGCATGTATATATTGGCCATTATGTGGCCAGTGTATCCAGGAAAGGAAACAAGCTTTATTTTCAATTTAAGTGGCAAATTATATGTGCTCATGTTAATTCAGGTAGTTGAGGAAGGTGTTTAAAGTTTGGCAGTCATGTGTGGCCAGATAAAGAAAACATCGTCAACATATCTAAGCCAAACTGTAGGTTAAAAAGTAAAAGAATCTAGATCACACTGCTCAAAAACTTCCATATAAAAGTTAGCAGTTGGAGGGAGATATTGGCGAGTCCATGGCTGTCCTTCTTGCAGGTAAAAATTATTTTGCTACATGAAGTAACTGGAACATAGTACATGAGCAAAGAGCCATAAGATTGTGTAAGTTTCTTCTGTAAAGAAAGAACTGTGTCACTGATAGGGACACCTGAAAAGGACAGAAACATCAAAAGTGACTAATAATTGCTCTAATGAGCAAGCTGTTAAACAAGAATTACAAATTATTAGCAATACATTTATAAACAATGGCTATAGCAAAAATACCATCAAATTATTTTTCTTAATTTCCCCTAAAAAACACAAATAATATAGATTACAGTAAAACAATAGCTACACATACATTAAAGGGTTATCAGATAAATAGAATTCTACACCATTACAATCTTAATGCTACTTCTAAACCACCTATAAAATTAAAATCATTCAACTCTTCCAAGGATTTCCCCCCAGGATATGCTGAATCCATTGCACCTGTAACTTAGTTTATATTAATGATATGACACAGTTCTGATCCATATAAAAGGAAAGCAGACAACACATTACATTTAACAATTTTGGTAAAGCAGGTCTCTCAGTCATGTTCCTAAAACTCTACATTAAAAGATTGGAAAGGTATATATTTTTTATATCATTACTAAAACATGGTATGAATGTAAATGAAGGAAGCCTGTGAAATTTTGATCAGCTATCCTAATGTAAACAATAATGGTGGCATAAAAATCCCAAAAATTTGGATGGCACAAATTCAGCCTACATAAGTTATTTCAAGTTCTCCAGCAAATCTTTACTTCATGACTCTAATGGTTTGCTTCATAATTACAGTAAAACCATAGGTTAGCTATGGTTTTACTGTAATTATTATTGTTCTACTCCAAGGAGTCCTTTGACTCATCGAGGGAGGCCGTATAGGAAGCATTGTATGTTGGGGTAATTGGAATGATTGGGGTGGGAGCATTTGCCATTGTCAGTTATGCATGCATTGAGGCAAAATGTGAAGCCAGGAGATTAGTGTTTTTTCCCTCTGGGTGATGATGCAATAGAGTCATCTGTGTATGATGGGGTGGGCAAAAATTACACCCAATTGCTTTGGCAAGAGACCAAAAGGCATGGCTGCCATTTGGGCAGGCTGCAAGTTTCCTGCTTTTTGCCCATTCAAATTGTGTTTTGGAAGCATTGAGATATGCTTGATTTTTCATTTGTACAGCCTTGGCACATCTTTTGGAGAACCAGGGTTTAGTTAAGGGACAGCAGTTCAGAGTAGTGTGGGGAATGTATTTCGGTGCCTATGTTTGGATTGGAAGACTGGAAACAATAGTCTAACTATGGAAATGAGGCATAGTGGTCTTGGAGGCTGTCCCACTTGACACTTATAATTCCAAACTACTCTTGTGTGGGAGTGGCTGTGTAAGCATTGTTGCATGGTGGGGAGGAGATAATCACTAGATTGTGGTCAGAATTACCCAGGCGGCTCACTGTATATTTGGAAGGGTCATTGGTAAGGAAGAGATCTAAGGTATTTGGGGAATGGTTCAGGTTATCTGGTTGGCATGTGAACAGTAAGGTTAGTGATGGTAAATGTTTCAGCATCTCTGTCTGCAAGATTTGTACAACTGGAGGAGGAAAGCTAGTTGGTGTTATGGACATTAAATCTCCTAGGACATAGATGGTGAACCTGTGGCATGTCCGAGAATTTTGCTGGCATGTCAATGATTTACAGTGATATCCTTTTAAATTATTCAACCTTTTTTTTAATTGTTACAATACGTACAAGTTAAATTTTGTTTTACAGGAGAGAGCAGCTATGAAGATGTGCATACGATTGGTGCAGTATTAACAAAAGATCGCGTGATTTAAAACATAAAAGCAAGCTTACAATTTTTGAATTGAAATGCTAATTCTGTTCAACCAAATCCCATAATATCTGTAACAGTCATAACATTCACTATATATATATATATATATATATATATATATATATATATTTCTTAGTTTTAACACATTCACGAGTGTTGTTTATCTTTCCGACAGAACTCATTACCGGCGGGCTCAACTCATGCAAAGTTTCAACCCTTGGTTGATTTTTTTGTGTTTGAGCAAAATGCCATATAATGCTTGTGTGAGTTTTCAATTTGTGGTAGAATTTTATTTGAATTAGCCTTTGTGATCTGTCATGACATCGAGAATTTCAAATGCAATCAAACACTTATTTCATATAATTGAAAAATTGGACAACAGTTTTTTAGTTAGATACTGTATTTCGGTATGCAACATGGTTTTGCTCGAGTCTATACAGCATAGTTTCTGTGAGAGGGAACATGATTCGCTAGTTAGCGCTGTTTTTGTTCTAGCTGTCTCTATTTGTTGAGAAATATATTACACAGACTGCAAAAGCCTCTGTACCTTATTCAGGGATACAATAAAACTACTTGTTTTTCTTGCATCTGTAATAATAGCTGTTGGGGAGGGCGTGTTCCTACCGTGAGTAATGAGTTACTATCGCCTCGACGTGAACATGTTTAAACATTTTTCGTGTGCGAGGTATATGCAAAACTTTTTAATGTCTTTTTTTCATAAAGTAAAATCAGGGGTGAGAGTTATACGCGAAAGCAAGTTATATTCAAGTAAATATGGTAAGCATTTCGCCGACAAGTTGACATCCTTCTGTTGCTCCCCATGCTCAGCTGACATGTATTGTGAGTTACAACGCATATTGTTCTCACTACCGTTTTTTTTTCCCAAACCATTATAAATTTATGTATAAATAAATATTATAAATAAAATAAAAAAAAGCCTGCGATGGAAAAGTCAGAAGTAATAATTGATTCTTATAGATTTTTAGGTGCTGAGTTAAAAAAAAAAATAGTAAAAAAATTCCATTACTCACCAATTTTACCCAATTTCTAATTTTATCGTTTTATTCAGCACATTGGTATTTATTTTCATTCTCCTTTATTTACAGCTAATTAGTTGTATAAGTGCCTTTTTATGGTAAATAAAGAAATTTCCATGAAACTTCTCATTCTTAAGATAGGAGAGGGAGGGAGGAATGCAGATAAAAGTGCAGGCGGCTACTTTGAATCTGATTCGCCAAGATAACGGATGACTTTCCTGTTGTCACAGACACATTTTGTGTGATTCTTTAGTTGAACTTTAGTCGTTTACTATTAAGGTTATCATATTTCTGAAAGGTGGCATATTTTCTAAGTTAGTTGAAGATTTAACTTAATGTTTTACGTAGTGTCGTGTAATAGTGTTGATGTCATTCTTTAAAATTCGTTTAACTGTGTTTTAAGTGGTGTTTGTAATGGATTCAAGAGGTTGCAAAAATTCACCTAACATTTTCTGCTACATATGCGGGGAGTTAGTGGTAAAAAAACAACGAAGAAACATTACAAATTTTATGAAAAAAGTGTATTCTGCGTAATTTGTGATGAAACTTGGTGACTTAGATAAGCCATGGCCTGTGCATGGCTTATCTAAGTATGTTCCATTTTTTTTAGTACTTATGTGGTCGAAGGGAGAACAATAATCTTTACGTTTTAGAATTCCCATGATATGGCAGTGACTCCGCAACCATACCGATGACTATTACTTTTGTTCTTTGAATGTTCGAGGTTTTAATGTGAAAAATTAAAAGAGACATTTCCTATCCTAATTTACCATCTGCAACATGCCCAGTGAAACATGGTCCTGAAATACCCATGCCAACACCTCCACAAATTTTAGAAACTCAGCAGCGATTCAAACAAAGAAGTTGAAGATTTCAATGATGATAAATACAAAGTGGTGTACCTGAACTTTTTTCACAGACCGATTTAAATGACTTGGTCAGAGATTAGGGTCTTCCTAAGGAATCTGCAGAACTGCTGAGCTCGAGACTAAACGAAAAGAATTTCTTAGCCCTGGCACTTCTTTCTCATGGTTTAGATATAGAGATTTTCTTCCTTACTTTTCAGAGGAAGGCGATTTAGTTTACTCTAGCGATATTCCTGGACTGATAAGTTAATTCAACGTAAAATAGGAAGTCATCAATTGGAGGTTGTTTATCGATTCCTCAAAAAGAAGTCTCAAAGCTGTGCTTTTCCTTAATTACAATAAGTATGCTTCAGTACCAGTGTTGATGTCATTCTTTAAAATTCATTTAACTGTGTTTTAAGTGTTCGTAATGGCTTCAAGAGGTCGCAAAAATTCACTTAACATTTGAAAGAACGATATAAAAATTTAGCCTTCATTCTCAGCAAACTTAAGTACAATGATCATGGTGGACAGTTTGCAGTGATCTTAAAGTCCTATGATTTTGGGACAACAAAGAGGATACACCAAATAGTCGCACAAATAAGTCATTTTTGTGCGAGTGGGACAGCCGAGATCAAGAGCAACATTGAATGAAGAAGGAATAGCCAAAAAGTCACATTAGAACCTGGAAGTAAAAATGTGTTACATGGAACTTTGGTTGCTTGGGGAAAAAATCATTTTACTCTCGCTTCACATAAAGCTGGGATTGATGAAGCAATTTGTCAAGGCTTTGTCGAAAGAAGAAGAGCGTTTTAAATACATCTGTGTAAAATTGAAAGAAGGTATTTTTATGGTCCAGACATTGAAGAAAAAATGGCAACTATTGAAAAAGAAGCATGGAAAGCTTTGAAAGAGGTGGTGACCATTTTTTAGGAAATCACAAGGACCCCAACTATAAAATGATTGTGGAAAACATCCTACGGAAATTCAAGGATTTGGGATGCTCCATGAGTTTAAAAGTGCACTTTCTCAACTCTCATTTAGATTACTTTCCTGAGAATCTGGGAACTGTCAGCGAAGCGCAAGGAGAGCGATTCCACCAAGACATCAAGGAGGTGGAAAGAAGGTATCGTGGCAGGTGGCACAATGGCAGACTATTGCTGGATGTTGCACAGAGACGACCCAGGAAAAGAATTTCACAGAAAAAGTACAAAAAGAAGCTTTGAAGAAAAAGAAAAATACACAATGAAATATAAAGTATGTACTAAAGATGAATCTTTAATTAAAATTTTTTTTCCTAATATACTTTCATTCCAAAAATGTTTACGGAAAATTTTCAATACTGTTATTTTACTTAATATAATGCATTTTAAAGCTATTTTACTGTAATGTTGCGATCCATTTTGTGAAAAATCCTTACGTGATAGAGAAAAATAAGAGATATTTGAAATCAGCGATCAAAAATAAATCGGAAACAGTTAAGAGTTTCCAGACAACTTTTCATGACTTGAATTTTGCAGACCTGTGTAATTATTTATAAAAGATTATATATATTATAAATTAATTAATTTTTCCCCTATTAAAAACTGCCCGGCATGTCAGCAACTCGATTTGTAAACTTTTGGCATGTGCACATAAAAAAGTTTGCCACCATCCTAGTAGTGGAACTGGAGAAAATCAATTTTTAAGGAGAGGAAATAGAGCTCAGTGGCTGGTGGCATTTGGAGAGCGAGATAGAGACAGCAGATGAATTTGACTGAATGGGAAAGGTATATTTTCATAACAAGACTCAAGGTACTCTTTCGTCGCTGGCTTTTATTGCCACCATCTATATTTGTACAGTAGGCATAGCTGGTGCTTTCACTTAGCTGTTTTTTAATTGGAAGGATAACTGGTTTGATGGTACTTACATGTTGTGCAGAAGAAATTGGCTCCTTAGTGCCCTCTGTTAGTTTTTGTTTACTGATAATTTTGCATGAAAAACACTTTCAATAACGATAAAATGCAAGAGCTTATTTAATGTAGCTTATTCAGGTGCCACCTTGTTGCAGCTCATCAGCTATCATTAATACTCCTTCCCCCCATTCTTTTCTCTCTGAACACACTATACCCTTCATATTCTATTCCACTAACTATATCATCTATATCACATTAGTGGAACTGTACTCCAGGAGGTTGACGAAGCCAGAGATTTGGGTGTGTGCTGGTGCATAGGGAGTTGAAGTTTAGTGAGCACATAGCAAAAGTGGCTACATCAGATCACTTGGTTACTGAAGAATACTTTGACGAGCAGAGATAAGCAAGTTATTGTTCCTCTTTGTTGAGCCTTTTCTTGACCCCATCTTGACTAGTGCCCAGGTCTGGGCCCCTGGATTTCTTCTTGATGAGGAGGTAGAGAGGATCCAGAGGCAGATGACCAAGATGATAGCTGGTCTATGGAATGAACCTTACAAAAACAGGATGAAGATCTGTGAGTTACAGAAATTGGTTGATAGGCGGAAAAGGGGTGATATGATTGAGACATTCAAATTACTGAAGGGTTTTTACAAGATTAATTCAGAGGAAATTTTTCATTACAGATCTGGTGATGGGAGAACTAGGTGCCATCCATGGAACCTGAGCAAGGGTGTTAAAACCAGGTTTTTTACTTGGAGAGTGGTGAATGAGTGGAATAAGCTGCCAGAGTTTGTTGTGGGTGCTTTTACTGTGAATGATTTCAAAGCACAGTATGATAAAAACGGTGTTAATGCCGAATCGTTGTTCTTAATATGATGTTTAGGGTCTTTCTCGATGAGTCTAAGGGCTCCTTGGAGTTGCCCGTAATAATAATCTTCTGTCAGCCATGTTTCACTAATGCCAATAACCTTTGGCAGGATGAGCTAACCGATGCCAAAAATTCCTCCTGCTTGTTCCAAATGCTCCTGGTATTAGTGTACATAAAGTGCAAAAAGTCCCTTAGGTCCACCGATATCGTAGTACTTTATACTATCCCATTCTGGTTTGTTATCAGTGGTACTAACTTAGGCATATTATAAATATTCTTACACTCAACTGCCTCACTGATGTCTGCATATCCACTCAACCCCCCCCCCCCCACACACACAAAAATAAGCTCTAGTTTCCCTGATTTTGCACAGCCACTTTCACTTCATTCAGCAACACTTTTTCCTGTCTCCAAACACCAAATCCATTCAGATGCAAACCATCCTTCTTGTATAAGTCCTTTTGCCCATCAAACTAATTCCACACTACTCCTCTTGCATAACCTATGCATTGAGTCATTTGCTAATATGGCATTCCTTCTCAGCTCTACTGTCATACTGTGGCAAGAGACTCACTATCTTAACTCTCTCACTCTTTTCTTTTGCTATGTCCAGTAATTCTTTCATATCCTCTCATTCCAGCCAATACGATCATCTCTTTCACCTTACCCTTTTATGCTCTAATAGCCTCACTAATATCATTTATTTTTGCACCTGGAAAGCACGATTTTGTCAATCTCTCGTCGATCACACCTGTTATGATTGAATCATCATACAAGACTCATGCTCCTCGATTTTTTCTTCTCTCTTGGTCAAGTCCTCATTTTTCTTATCTAGCACTACTTTCTTTGTTATCAGCTGACCCCCCCCCTCACCAGACATTTCTGCATTTATTCCAGCTACTGCTTCACCCTGTGTATCACTGCATAACTGAGCGATCTTCGTTATAGCCAACTCTTCATTCTTTACATTAGTCATACTATTTTTTCGATCAACACTTTTTTCTCTCTCTCTCTCAATCGTGTCACATTTAATCTCTTTTAATCCTATCTGCCGTTCTAATTCTAAGACAATTTTTTTTTAAAACTAAACAACTTAGCTTTCGGATATCTCCAAACACAGTTGTACTGCGATACGCTAGGTGGTACAATTGAGAGAGCTTGTTGCTAACGCAGTCGTGTTATTTATGTGGGAGTATGTTGCTCTCTATCTTAATGATTTGTAACCAAAGAGATAACAGGATGCTAGCTTTGATGTAATCACCCCCCCAAGAGAGATCAGGCCAGTATTTTAATGTTTAAAAAATTAGTGTGACTTTAGCATTCTATGTAGATTGTAATGTGGCTCATTTCTTTTTTACATGCATCTTCCAGATGACCTTGATATGAAGGTTGAAATGTCAGGTGATTGTTTTGGTTTATATTAAATTGAAGTTTTACTTTGACTCAGTAGTTGTTTGCATAATTTTTAGAAATTAATGCTGATCACCTTGTAACTAAAATTGAGTGTTATCAAACAGAATAATACGATCAATTGCTTCTGTTAATCTGTATTAAGATATAACTCATAGAATGATTGACTTCAGTGCACAGGGTATTGCAGAAAATGCTATACGAATAGCTCAGTGTTGATTGGACTTGAGTATCATACGTTAGCTATTCGAGAATGTCACACCCAGTATAATGAACAAAAAAATCTGGAGGAGTTAAATCACATTCAGTTATCACAAAGGTGAGTTTTAGTTAATTGTTTACACACACACAGCCTGTGTATACCTCAGTGGAAGTGATGCTTGCATCCTCTGTGCTAGGCTGCTTGAATGGAGGAACTTTTTCTAAGCTTTCTTTTCTTTGATTCTTGAGTTCATCATCTCTGGCACAGTGGGTTTTTTCGTCCCATAAACTCAAAATTGAACATAGAACCCACACTATTTGAGACAACATATCCTGTTAGGGGGGTTAGGTACAAAGAAATGGCACGACTTGTTGCCAGTCTCTACATCCATTGCTGCTTATAATGAGTGATAGTCTGGGGGTTGAACTGCTCACAGTCTTCAAAAGCTAAATAGAGTTAAAAGGCCTTGCCTAATCCCTATAAGGTAATAAAAGGTATTAGCTGATATGACTTTTTTTTTTTTTTTTTTTTTTTTGTGGGGAGAAAAGTAGTTCGTCATTTTATTGAAAATTTTCCATCGGTAATCTTCTCATTATACAACAGGTCTCATTATATTTATCCTAAATGTGAATAAAATCTGAACTTGCTAAATACATTTTGTTTCAAAATGTATGTATTTAGTATCTTTCAAAATGTCTTGCCATTCTCAACATATGCTTGTAAACAATTTGAGAGAGGGATAAGAAAAAAACCTGTATTTTTGTTTGCAAAAATGTTTTGAGATCAAATACTCCAGTACACTTTCCATAAAAAGCTAAGATTCAACAAAACATTCATTACAATATTTTGTTGAATCTTAACTTGGATGTTCTAGAAACACTGCATTTGATAATGTCAGAATTTAAATTTGCCAATAAATGACAGTTATATTGTATTGAAAATGTCTTCTGGGGTATCAAAAGGATGAATTATTTGTGTCAAGTTGCAACTTTTTATCAACTTATAAAGCTGCATTATATCATTACTTTTTTTTTTTTATTACTTTAATCACGGTAGAAGGCATTCAACATGTTTGCTTTTACTTAGTAAGAACATTATTTACAAGATATGACGAACTTCGGTATCTCTATCAATCATTTTCACACATACACATGCTCATGCTCTGGACTTATATAAGAATCAGCTATAGAGTAAAAAAAAAAAAAAAAAAATGCGATCATAAATTCATTATGGAAATGAGCTTTTTATGCCTTTATGCAAGAATTATTTGTGAAAAACCCAAATATTTTCAGGAGAGGATTACTAAGTCAATTTATAACTGTAGTTATGATTAAACTGCCATATATTTTACTACTTTGTAAACCACTGTACATATCTAAAGATGTAGCATTTAGAAAAATATATTAAACAATTTACTAGATAAACATCCATGAAAAAATATTATTTTTTTTTTATATAATAGAATGAGTTAATGGTATGAAGTGGGCATCAAAATTTTGATTAAAACTGTTGTCATGAAATAACATTAAATGGATTTTAAAACAATGCAACATATTTAAAAGCATTGCACTGTTTCAAATTCACTTACTGACAGTAAATTAGAACACAAGCAACTGCAGTTAATTGTGTGTGTGTGTGTATACATAGTCTGTGCAGTTAGCCTAGTGGCTGTGCACTTCACAACCGTATGCCTGGGGAAGGAGTGTCCTAGGTTCAATTCCCGTTGGAGACGTGAGGAGCTTAAGGATCTTCCTTAAGCTTCAAGTTAGCCGGTCTTGGGTGTGGACAGTAGGGTTTTTCCCCCAGTTTATCTTGGAGTTATTCATCCTGCAAACAGGACCCTGTGAACATACAGGATACAGCCATAGGATATATTGATAAAGACAGAAGAGGAGATGGGCACCATCTGTCTTAATTCATCGCCCAGTAGACATTCATGGCTCAGCCATGAGTGACCCAACGGTCCATTAAGGACTATGGGAGAGGATAGGATATATATATATATATATATATATATATATATATATATAGTAGTGAACAAATTAATCCAAACAAGCCAAAATTCCTCAAGTTTCTGTTTCACTTCACAATGATTTAGGTTTCAGTTTACTGGTTTTGGTTTTAGTTCACTATTTTGGTCAAGTGTTCTGTCCCTACTATTTTTATTAATAGCATTATGCATCTATAATAGTGTAAACAAGTTGACAATCATAGTGTTTTATTCATTTTGTGTAGCTTATAAAATGGATACACCTCCAAGAATCTTCCTTTTCCCCCCCTCTTTTACCTTGCATGTCGAGGGTTTATTAATCATCAGATCTAAAACCGTTCACAGGATAATGTGGTCAGCCCTACACCCCGGTGTATCCTATATCCTGTGTTGAGTTCTCAAGGCTGGTTTGCCTGCTTTGTGGGATGAAAAACCCCAAGATAAACTTGGGAAAAAAACCTTGCTGTCCACACCCAAGACCGACCAACTTGGCTATGGCAGAAAGATCCTTCGGTTCCTCACGTCACCAAAGGGAATCGAACCTAGGACACTCCTTCCCCAGGCATATGGTTGCGAAGGGCACAGCCACTAAGCTAACCATGTGGAGAAAGAGTTCAAAAATATGCACTCTTTCTCAGCACACATCCATGACTCAGACAAATTACCCATGAGAGTGGCGTTGATTTAGTACTGTTAATGTAATTTTAAAGAAGTTTAGGAAGATGGGTACATTTTTCTCCTGACAGAAAAGTAAAACTACACACTTATTCAAGATTGTTTACTAGTTAGGAAAAGCAAAATGAACCTAAGATCGTCTGCTTGAGACTTGGCAGCTAATGGGATTAATATGTGACGTGACAGTCTGTTGAAGATTGGCATGTCAAATTTTCGATGAATAAGTTGGACATGGGGGTGCTTGAGGGTCGAAGCCGTATAACTGAGAGGAGACCTCCACATAGCCTTTAAGGGAATGTAGAGAACCGACCAGGGCTTCTGACCTAATGTCCAATCCTCACCTTCTCGTGGTGCACCCTGTTGGGTATCTACTTGGATACTGAACGAACAAGGATGGGCTGGCAATTTGGGATTTAGCCAACCAAATTGTATTCTTATTGTTTAAACCAAAATAAAAAATGATGGTACAACATGACAAAATTTCATGCCGGCTGGGGCTTCGCCTGGTTAAACAAGGCCCCTGTTGTTTTCACCAGGGTGAAAAGTCAGCTACTGGAACAAATCTGAAAACACACCTAAACTCAACATCACCAGAGTTAAAGATCGGTACTTATCAACATAAGAAGCCTGAATGGCAAAGAAATGGAGCTAGCTGAGGAATTAGATAAGTACCAGATCGACATAATAGAGGTGACTGAAACAAAAATGACAAAAACTGGTGAGATCTTTCTGAGCAATAAATACAAAATGTTATATTCAGGCAATGACAATCAAGGAAAAGGAGTAGCCATAGTATTCACAAAATATGAGGCTAATCTTCTTGAATGGCAGTCAGTCTCAAGTAGAGTAATGTGGGCAAATGTGAGAATGGGGAACTGGACAATGAGACTTATTTGTGCCTATGGTCCCACAGAAGGTTCTACTAAGGTAGAAGTGGAGGAATTTTTTGATGCTTTAGAAAAAGCAACTGGCACAATGAAAAAGGAAAAGTTGGTCCTTATTGGGGATCTAAATAGCACAGTAGGAAATGATTGTGAGACATACAAAAATATTTTGGGAAAATTTGGAGAAAAGAGCAAAGCTAATAATAATGGCAAATATCTGTTGGATTTCTGCTCAGGACATGGACTGGTTATTACTAACACCATGTTCCAACATAAAAATGTGCACAAATTCACATGGAGAGAAGAGGCTAGGAATAAGAAAAGTCTCATTGACTATGTTATTGTTGATAGTGATGTTTTCTCCCTGGTGCAGGACACCAGAGTGTACAGAGGATTTGAAATTGGAAGTAATCACTATTTAGTCTTGAGCAGGATAAAATTGAATTTCGTATTGAAAAGAATAAAATGTAAGAAAGTTTTAAAGCGAATAAAAGTCGAGCAGCTCTCAGATGTGAACTGTAGACTAAAATACACAAAGATTATTTAAGAAAAAATGAAAGAGTTTGAGAACAGGAATCAAACCTTGGAGATTCAGTGGCAAGCTTTGAAGAAAGCCCTGATTGATTCAGCTAGAGAGGCATGTGGTGAAGTTGTCTGCAAGGATAAAAAAATTAGAACTCCATGGTGGACAGAGGAAGTTGAAGAGGTAGTGAACGTAAAGAAGAAAGCATATCAAAAGTTCCTGGCAAATTAGAACTCCATGGTGGACACAGGAAGTTAAAGAGGCAGTGAAGGAAAAGAAGAAAGCATATCAAAAGTTCCTGGCAAATAAGTCAGCTTGTGCTCTTAGAGAATACAGAGACAACTGCAAGAATGCTAAACACTGTGTAAAACTAGCTAAACAAACGTCATGGGAGGACTTTGCCACCTTCTTGATATTTATTTTCTATATTCTTGCAAAATATTCTGGAGGTTGTTGAAGAAGCTTAGGAATGGAGGAAAGAGTGCTGTAAAAGGAGTTAGAGATGATAACATGAAAACAGGAGAAAAAGATATCCTTGAAGTATGGACTAATTACTTTGAAAAATTGCTAAATGAAACAAGCAGTGATAACAGCACAGTGGTAAAAAACACTCAACAGGCAAGCAGTCAGGAATACATATCCATACTTGAAGTACAAAAAGCCATCAGGAGTAGATGATATTCGACCAGAAATGCTAAAGTGTGGTGGTATAAGAGTCTTACAGTGGCTGCACTGCATAGTTCAGAAAGCCTGGACAGAAGGACGAATTCCTGATGATTGGAGTAGAGCTCTCATAGTACCCATATATAAAAAGGGAAATAAAACTGAATGTGAGAATTAGAGGTATTTCCCTACTAACTGTTCCTTTCAAGATCTATGCAAGTATACTTGAGAAACGATTGAGAAGAATTGTGGAAGAAAAGCTGGGTGAAGAACAAGCTGGATTCAGGCCAAACAGAGGCTGTCAGGATCAGATCTTCATTTTACAACATATAGTCGAGAAAGCATGGGAATATAACAAAGATCTGTATTTAAGATTTGTTGATCTGGAAAAGGCATATGACAAGGTGCCAAGAGAGAAGCTATGCAATACGCTACAGTTATATGGTGTCAATGGGGCATTATATCAAGTAATACTTAGTCTTTATTTGAGTTGTAAGTCAGCAGTTAGAAATGAAGGAAGTACAGGAAGATGGTTTAATGTTAAATATGGTGTGAGACAGGGATGTACATTATCCTCTCTGTTGTTCATTATCTATATGGATCACATTATGAAGGAAAATGATTAAACATGATATCAAAATTGGAGATGTTAATGTCAGCTCTTTCCTTTATGCAGCCGATGTTATACTTCTAAATAAATCTGCTACAAGTCTGCAAGATTCTCTGATTAAATTGAATAACTGTTGTAATAGATATGGTATGAAGGTCAGCAATAAAAAGACAAAGAATGAAAATAGGCAGAATCATTGAAAATGTCAACTGTGTTGTGAATGGAGAACCTGTGGAACAAGTAAAACATTTCAGGTACTTAGGCACGATTTTTTAGTGAAGATGGCAAATTCAATATAGAAATAGACAACAGAATCAGCAAAGCTGTTATGGTGGGAAGTCAACTGAATAAATTCATTGGAATAAGAGAGAAATTAGTCGGAACACTAAATTAGCTGTATACAAGACAGTGTTCAAACCAGTTTTAACTTATGGATCTGAGAACTGGGTCTGAAGACTAGAGAAGACTTGAACAAAGAATACAGACCGCAGATATGAGTCCTGAGAAAGATTTGAGGCATGAACAGATGGCATCAATGGCAATATCATATTAAAAACGAGGATATTAGGAAAGAACTTGACATTGTCAGCATCCAGGAATGCGTTAGCAGAGCTAATCTCAGGTGGTATGGTCACTTAAACAGAATTGGTGAAGAAAGATTAGCAAAACAAGTGTTCTCTGCCAGGTTGGTAGCAAAACGAAGACCAAGATATAGGTGGATTGATACAGTACAAAGTGCCTTATATGATAGAAATATAAGATCTGATAATGTTCTTGTCAAGTAACAGACTGGAGGAAAATTGTAGATAGGAAGTTAGTAATGATGTAATTTTTTTCATGTAGTACTATCATATCCTGTACACCCCCTTGAGGGTACATGGCAGGAATTTGATGATGATGAGATTTATAAATCAAATTATAATTTAAATTAATAAGCCCTATAATTAAAAAAATATCTTTGCAGTATTAATTTATGCACAAGTATAAAACAAGTGGCTAAAATAAAAAAAATTTTTAGCTGAAAAAGTTTTCCTTTATTGCCTTTTATTCTCAAAAGTTCCTTTAGCTCTGACTTTTTTGAAGATTGGTTTCAGCTATCAACAAATCAAGGCAATTCAGAAAGTTTGGGAGAGGAGGTGGTATCAATTTTTTTTTTTTTTTTTTTTTTTGTATGTGTGGTAGAAGATTGACCAGTTAATGTTGCTACACATGAAAAAAAAAAAAAATCTTTAGCTCATACCACAAACACTGGTCACTCAATGATATGCTGTTAAAAATTTTGATATAAACAAATACATATAACTGACTGACAAGTGCATCTGGCCAAGAGCTGGAGAAATCAGTAAACAGTCTTCATAACTGAATGCATAAATAAAATTTGAGTTAAGTGAGGAATATAGCTGCACTGTTCTTGGTATTACATAATCTTCATATTTGAATGACATTGCAAAGCTTACATTTTTTTGAAACCAGTTGTTATGCAGGTTGCTGCAGCAGATAGTGTAGTAAGTTTGTCAATGGTGAAACATACATAGGGATTCTGGCAGTTAGTTTTGGAGAAGTATCCTTTACTGATAATTCACAAAAGTATATTAACAATGTTCAGGATTCTGTAAAAGCATTTGTATTCAAGAAGAGCCGTTTTCATAAGTCCTAAAAGAAAATGTCAACAGAGATGAATGACAAAGACCCCTTATTTCAAGAGAACATGTTTCAAACTGAGTAATTATTGATAATGACAGTACGGACTGTAAAGAAGAAAGCGTTTCAGACCACAAATCTTATTATATAAATGAAAGAATGGTCAATTATATATAGTACTTAGGATTTTCCCCCTTCCTTCAAAACCACATTTCTTTCAGTTTTAAAAAAAAAAACTCTTCTGCCAAATATTTGCTTTTACCAATGAGATTTTAACAAAAAAAAATGAGTTAATGAGATGCCTTCCTACTTCCAATAAGAAATGGCACAAAGCAAACCACTGGTGATCACTAATTTAGACTAAATGAACTTCTGCCTTTAACCCCCCAACAGGCCGCGACGTCTATAGACGTTGAGCTAAATCTGGATACGAAGCTCTAAAACCCATTGAATAACATGGATAAGAAGTGAAATTTAGTTTCACTATTTCATCCACATTGGCCAGTAGGGAGGTTAATGCTCATCTGACAATACTAGTAAGGGCAATGTAATGCTATAGCAAACACCCTTATAGTGAATTCACTGTACCAAACTTTCCACTATAACAAACTATTCCTTTTAGTCCTTAGGAGTGTGTTATAGTGAGCCAACTATGTTAATGATCTAGCAACTAAAGCTGATTCATGGATTACAGCCATACTACTACATTCCCCAGTTTGCTGTGGAGCTAGGTAATAGGTCATGTTGCAGCTACAAAATCTTCAAACTAAAGTGGGCAAGGGGATAAAAAGTCTTTATCAAGACACTTTAGTTTGAAGATTTTGTAGCTGCAACATGACCTATTACCTAGCTTCACAGATAAAGTCTTGCCATATTTGGTTTTGATAACTTTTTATCCCTCTTGCCCACTTTAGTTTGAAGACTTTGTAGCTGCAACATGACCTATTACCTAGCTCCACAGCAAATTGAGGAATGTAGTAGTATGGCTATAACCATGAATAAACTATATTGATTATGAGGTAGTTTACCATAAACGGAGAAAAATCTATCAGCATTGAAATGTTTTTGTTCAGGGATTACATCCATTCCCTACTACAGTGCTTCCCAAACTTCTGGATGTCAGGGCCCCCTTTGCAAAAATTAAAATTTTTCATGGTCCCCCCCCCTCCAAAAAAAAAATCATAATAGAGAGATATATTATTATAATATTTATTGTATTTATATTCAATACAAAACATACACAGCGAATATTGCAAAAATCAAATGCATGTATTACATTTTTTGCCTCTTACCGTTTGGTTCTGAAGACTATACGGGCTGTTCTGGTAAAATGTGAAATACTGTCCTTTTTATGAGTCTGTTTCTGCTTCTGATTGTTTGCGGGAATTTTTTTTTTTATTTTTTATCAGCCACTTCTCCATCTCAGGATTAAATTTTTTTTAACGTAGAATAGATCAAATAATATCGCCACTTACCGATACTGGCACACCACAGATTGATAACATGAAATTAGTGAATATTACCTGAATAAGGGAATCCCCGGACCAGGAACATTTTTCTGTTTTGTGACTTTTCTCCCTTTAAGGTAATTAATCCTAACGCGAAACAGACAGCAAAGGCAGGTTATTAAAACGTGCATATGATTGGTGCGGTATTAACAAAAGATCGTGCAACCGAAAGAGAAAAGCATAGCTGACAATTGAGTTGAAATGCTCTCTTCAACCGAATTCCATATGTGAAACTGCCATAACATTCATTATATATATATATATTACTTAGTTTTAACACTTTTACGAATTTTAACACGTTCGGTTGAATTTTATTGCTGCCTTGGGAAATCGAACTCACACACATCTAATTAATAACAATAGTTTTTAGTTAGATACTGTATTTGCCTAAAAACAGTACCTAACTAAAAACAGTTAGATACTGTTTTTAGTTAGATACCATATGTTGCATATGGTTTTGTTGAAACAAAACCATATGCAACATATGGTTTTGTTTCAGTCTATACAGCATAGTTTCTGTATGAGTGGACATGTGATTCATTAATTAGTGTTTTTATCCCAGTTGTCTCTAATTGCACTATTTGTTGAGAAATATATTACACAGACTCCTCATACCTTATTCACTGGCATAATAAAAGTACTTGTTTTTATTGCCTCTGCAGTATAGTGGTTGTTATATTACACAGACTCCTCATACTTTATTCACTGGCAGTATAGTGGTTGTTAGGGAAGGATGTTGTTTACCACTGCAAGCGAGTTACTATCTCCCCCACATGAACTTGTTTAAGCTTTTTTTCATGTGTGAAGTATATGCGAAACTTTTATTGGTAACAGAAAACTAGCTCGGATGACAGTGATAATATAAAACGAGTTTTGATATGTATATAAAGTCAGTATCAACAGTCTCTGATTATGACCGCGTGATGAAAGGGACAGGAAGATTTGGAGCTTCCCTGGAGAGCATTCGAAGTAAATACAATTAACCACTGCTTTGAAATGAAACATATGAATAAGCAATATTTACTAATATTCATTAAGCGCCGAAATACGCAGGAAGCAAAGTTTGTGAACCAACACCAATGTGTGAATTTTTGCATTAAAAAATAAATAATAAAAGTTAAATGTTTCTTTTAAAATAAAAAAATCTACTTAGTCTTAAAACATTAAAATTTTTTTTTTATTATTTCACGGCCCCCCTCAACAAAACCTACGGCCCCCAAGGGGGCTGTGGCCCACAGGTTGAGAAGCGCTGCCCTACTAGACCAGAAGTAAAGAATAGTCTCAGAAAAATAGTTTCTACATACTAAAATTCCATAAGCAACAGAGTTCATGCTTTTGTTAATCATTTGACTAATATTAAGTAATCTTAAGTGACTGGTCTGTAATATAAGCTTGATATTTTAGTGGCCAGATTTTAAAATGTATTATTTGAAGCAAAACTTTGTTTTTTTAAAACTGTCATGGAGGAAAGGGGACAGAAGTCTCGTGTCATATTAAGAATGAATATAGCATTATTGAATGTCACTAGCAAGCATTAGAAACTACACTCCTCTTTCTCTTTTAAGGACTGCTTCTTTTGTGCTTGGGCAGCCTTATAGTAAAGTGATTATAAAAATGTCGTGAAACATGGCGATTCATAATATATTTTATATTGTAAATCAGTAGCGAGGTGGCAAACATAAGACATTGACTAGGAAACCATGATTGGTTTGAGCAGTGATGTAAAATTACTAAGCAACTACTGGCAGGTTCTGACTAAAGACACATCGGTATAATACTAAAAGAAATTTACTACAAAACCTATCCCTGTGGTAAAGTATACTTGATACGAAATTGTATTCTTGTTTTGATCCTTTGCTTATTTGATGTATTTTAATGACTAAGCTATTTGAGGCTGTTGACTTCCCACCATATTGCACCTTTTCCCCAAGACTGGCTTAGAGTTCTCGTCATGTCGTTGAAATATTGAGAGCTAAATCAACGCAGAAGTCATAATTTCTATGTGCAAATAATAGAATGGATGAAGTTAATAGCTTCTATATATATACAATAGAACTTCTTGTCAAGGGTAATTTAATCAGGTAGAGGAAAATTTTCTATAACCATCTCATTCAGAATATTTTAACAGTTATATACCATTTTGCTACTTATGGAAAATTATGATCTGTGCATATTTATTTATCTCAGCATTCCAATAACACGATGATCTGGATAGTGATCCTTATATGCATAGCTAATATGTCTTGAAGAGTTAGGATACTAAGAATTTAATGTGAAGTTAACATCCTCTAGATATATGCTAGTCTAGTCATGAAAACACCTTTCACACACTTTTTTTTTTGCTCATAACTGGTAAAGGATTAAAATTAGAACATGATTTCTTGTTAAGTGTAACTTTTTGTGTGTGCATGGGGAAAAAAAAAAAAAACCCGAAAATTCCCATGGCTTACTCATTTGCAATATTTTCAAAAGTTGCTATTTTTTCTATTAATTTCAATATTAAGCCCTTAAGCAAGAGGTGCATTTATATACGTTATTGTTGACTGAAAATTGTAATTTAACAAATTTCAAAACAAACCATTCTTAGAATCAAGAATAACAATATATTTTATTTGAAGAATAGCAATATATTACAGAGCATTCTTTTTTATGCAAATTACATAAGTTCTTGATGATGTTACAATTATCCAACCATTAGTAGGTATACATGAGAATTTTATTGAAAATGATTTAACAGAGGCATGGTTTCATACTAGTTACATATGCATCTTCAATATGTACAAAATAATTTAGTGCACTGCATCTATAGCAAAATAATCCTTTTAAGTATCTTTAATTATTTTAATATTCCACAATATCTAATCACAAGACTTTCATTTTTTTTGCAATGCATATAGAAAATTATATATATAAAAAAAAAAATAAAAACCATAGGATTTGGTTGAGAGTACAAAATATGAGAGAATCTCTTAATTGTTTACATTCTTCAATATTTACAGATCTCTTATCCATTCGTGCAGGGAAAGTGCTTCTATACAATACATAAAATTTCAATCTGTCTCCTCAGTGTTTTTAAACTTTAAAACTAGGATCGAGCTTGCTGAAAAAATAACTGGAAGGAAAGAATACTTCTGTTATTTTTAAACTTTAAAACTAGGATCGAGCTTGCTGAAAAAATAACTGGAAGGAAAGAATACTTCTGTTATATGAACATTGCTAAAGTACTGAAATCGATTTTATATATACAGGCAGTCCCTGGGTGACCCGATTTACAGCATTCCGTACTTACGAATGGGCTCCACATCAGTATAATTAATAATTAGATCAGTGGTTCCCAAACTGTGCGCTACAAAATATTCCAATATTTTCACTGAAATAACTGCACTAATTGTGCACTGCAACTATTAGGTAGGCCTATGTTCTGACTTTAGGCACTATGAAAAAAATCCTGATAGATATACTAAGGGTGCCGTGAACTGAAAAAGTTGTGGAACCACTGAATTAAATTAATAATTCGGGAACTAGTTTCTTCTGCACATGAATTAAAAGAAAGAGCACAATAATTTCTGCAACTTATTAATACAGTACAGGGGTATTAATACCATATATGTGCTGTTCATCAGGGATCAGAGTTACATACCAATCGACTTAAAGACGTTCTCAGGAACGTATCTCGTTCATAATCCAGGGACTGCCTGTGTGTGTATTTTTTTGTTGGTGTATAGGCAAACACATGAAAGCAGCTTATACCACTAATTTATTACACTGGATAACACACCAGTTGCCTCTGAAATGAAAATAGTGATTCTTTATTAATTTCGATGTGCTCAACACAAAAATGCCAATAAAATCGGTTGATTGGCTCTTGTTTAGGAGAGAGTTAGTATGCAGTGCATACATAGGTATCATTTGGCAACGTATTTTAATCTCCTGCTTGCAACATGTTGCATTATACATTGAATCAGCCAATCGTAGACATTTCAGAGGGGCTGATACAGTGCAGTTTTGAGTCATGACCATTGTTGTAAGATGATGCAATCATTAGTATAAAGTGAAGTCTTGTAGGGTGGGCAAGTGCTTCTGTGACTTTCTGGGCTACACTCCCATGTCATAAGTATTATACAAGAGTGATCCTTATAGTGTAAATCCAGAAGTAGTGATGCCCTGTACTTGTGTTAATAGTGCCAATAACTTTTGTTAGATTTGTGGGAAAGTGACATTTCAAGCCAGAAACGGTCATCACAATCCATTAGTGAAAAAGGCATATCAGCTTTATTTCAGATGTAATCAGGGACAAGGCCTGGGCCACGTGTGCAAGAAATCTACCCAAGTGATTGAAAAGCAGTAAAGTGTCGACACTGTTCCTATGGTTTGGAGGGAGCAAACATACAAATGACTGCTACTTCTGCATGGTACCATCTGTTTCGGAGGCATAATGAGGAAAAAGAAGTGGACAATAGCATACACTCTTCGACCAATTCTGCATGGCGAACTACTTCCCATAAAAAGAATTTTTAATCGATTCAAAGGACAATAAGGACAGAGGTGAACTGATGTAAAGTTCTAACGACTATTCATATGTTGGCCACTGTGCATCACATAACCGAACGATCTTGTTTGTGATCTGTCCAAGGTCAAAGTGAGTTACTGTGATCAAGACTTCTACGATGGAATCTTCTGCAGGAAAATGTCGGAGTGACTTTGTTCTGCACTTGTCATGAGCAGTTTGCACTTTACTTCCGCATGTGCAGCACTGGCAAAAATGCACAAAATTCTGAAGCCCATACCTGAACTTGGTCTGGTTAAAAAAAAAAAAATAAAACCCATGGACAGACTAGCACATTCCTTTGCAGTGAAAATTCAAGAGGGAGTTCTGGTGGGTCATCAGGTCTGAGACCTCATGGATAAAATGATCAACAACCTGCTATAGAGTGATGTTTAAAAATCTTGGGGACATTTTGTCTGGTGTCAACTTCCTTAGAACTGTCAGGGCAGAAAATGGCATGAGGATTTCTCTGTATTACAAACTTGGCTGCAATACACTTGCTCCAATTCCCACAGCATGGTTACTGATAAGCACAGTGAATGTTTCCATCAGGAAATCGCAATGATGGAGAAACAATAGCAGGGAAAGTGGTCCACTTCCATTTGACTACTGTTGGACACTCGCTAAAAATGATCCTGAGTAGCTATACAAGTGACATTTACCAGTATATGTGTGATAAGTGGGTATTACTCTATTATATATACAAAACTTTGCAAATTTCTCACAAACCATAGCCAATTTTCACTGTCGTATTCAGCACCTCGAAATCTATAAGAAATTACTAATCTGGGTGAGGAGGCATGACTTTTGTGAAATGCATAAGAAATGACTGATTTTTTTTTGCGTGGGGGAGGGAAAGCACACTTGGTAAAATTTTGCTGGCCAGTGTTACTTATGTAATGTGCGCAAGATTATCTGTATACATTTGATAATGGGCAAGCAAGTTCATATTTTCTCTGGCCATTTTTCAAAACATTTTTAAAAAAAACAAAGGTGTTTTACACACTAAATTTTGCAATAGAAGGATGCTACTGTTACTGATTTGTGTGGCAGGGCTTCCTTGATCCTGTAATTTGTCTAAGCAAATGGTGTTGCCTCTACATTCTGGCTAAGAAATAGGCAAGGTTAGTAGGTATATGAATATATATTTCCCTCCTTTGAGAATGAAACAACACAGGATTTTAAATATCTTAAGATGAATTTGTGTGAAAAAGAAAACTGAAAGTACCTTCATCATGATCATATTTCAACAAACTATGGTTAAATGAACAAAGCAACCTCATGTTTGAAAACTAAATGGTAATGGCTGTATATCCTTAGCTACACATTTCATATCTTATTTAGAAAATTCCCAGTGGAAACAATCTGATATCTGTATTTCTTTAAAAATAATTACCCTAAAAAGAGTAAATATTGAGTAACAAAGCAATCAACCCCTCCAGGTGGCACCTGTGAAACTCTAAACTTGTACTCCCACATTTTATCATTATGTTTTTCATACAAAATAATCATTAAATAGAAAACTAAAAGCTAAATTAAGGAGTCGATTACTTTTGTACAACCTATAGAGGTACATCCATCAAATCAGTTATCCTTATAATTAAAAAATAGCCACATGCAATTGCCTACAGTATGAAAAAGATGGCAGCAATAAAGGCTAACGACAAAAGAGCACCTAGAGTCTTGTGAGCATAGCAACATCGATTGCCGACAAACCCAATGACAATAGAAAGTGCCACAGCTGTAAAAGTGAAGTTACCGATAAAAAAAAAAAAAAAGGTATGCTGTACGATTTCTGTTGCCACTAGCTACATGCTTCCTGTGAAAAATTAAATGAATCAGCATACAAACTTCATATATCGATCTCAACCAGGCACACAAGTCAAAAACCTTGAAGAACACCTTAATACTATGATTGAAATCTTTTCTTCTAATATCCAAATGCTAAAACTAAACTTGAGCTTCTAGATGACAAGCGTTGCATCGCAAGTGCACCCTAGCCCGCTAATGAACTCGCGAACTAATAGCATCAACAGTACACAACTCAAGGCGGAAAACAGCAGACTCAACACCATTATTTTGAACTTTCCAATGGAAAAATGGTAAATCACTAAGAGAATACAACTTCAATTCCAAAAATATCATCAGATGCCATCATTTCGGACCCATAAATAATGGAACGAACTTTTCCACATCTTGTAAAAGTGTCCTGTGACACACCAACAAGTTAATAATGGCGATGAAGAACTAGTTCAAAGGCACTTGTCCCCCCCCCCCCCCCCAATTTTGCATGCATGCTTCACCTAACTTAACATATTTGCCTAGAGGGAACAATAACTCCATTTTCGAAGACAACTTGAAGAAACACGAAAATGGAGACAATAGTTGGATCATCAACTATTACAAACATGTTAAACTAGTGCAAAAATCAAGTGACCAGCACTCAGCTATACCCTTAATAGTGTCAACTATTAAGGTTATAGCACTATCCATCTCAACCTTCTAAACTACACACTCCTAAAATCATCCTTCTAGGAGATTTTAATGTGCACAACACCAACCGCCTTTCCTCCTCCAGTTATATACTATAGATCTCTTCCTCACCAATAACACTTTCATGCATATGCACCGCACGAATCACCACTGATATGGAAACATACCTTCCCCACACTTCTCTGGACTACCATCCCCTACCTAAATCCTGGTTCTCCAAAAGATGTGCCAAAGCTGTACAAATAAAAAATCACGGATGCCACAACTGGCTCAAATCAAGAACTCCATCCTCCTCCAATGCTTCCAAAAAATTTGAACAGGCAGGAAACTTGCAGTGCCCAAATGGCCATATATACGATGCTCCCTATATCCTTTTGCCAGAAGACAAGTCTCTTGCTCCCCGATGGTCTTCCTCCAATGTTCTGAAAGTTTGTGCACCAGAATCTACTATCTTATGCTGCCTGTACATACTCTCTTATTCCACTGGTATCTATCCCACAGCCTGGAAATTAACCTAACTTCAACTTATTCTATAGACAGGTGACAAATCACTGCCATCTAAATACCGACCTATCTTACTCACCTCAGTCTTATCTACAGTGATGGAGAAAAAACCAATTCCCAACTCCTACATTACCTTGAAGGCGACCACCAGTATCGATTCCATTACTGCCGATTGACAGGAGATCTACTCTCATACATCACCCATCTCTGGACAAATACCATGAAAAATTTAGCAAATCTGAAATGAGTGCAGTTGATATCTCCAAAGCTTTTGACTAGGTCTGCCACAAAGATTTGTTAAGCAAACTCCCATCATTTGGACTGTCTCAGGACTGCCAGCTTTCTCTATGGATGCCCACTGTGTGATGGTAGACTGTTCCTTATCCTCTCACCATCCCACTAATGTCGGAGTTCCACAATGTTCTGTTCTCTCACCAACCCTCTTCCTTCTGTATATTAATGACCTACTTCAGTTGACCACTACAGTTTTGCAGATGATGGCACATTGCACTCCTCCTTTTCATTTGATAAATCTTACTGTACACAACTCACCTACAGTATATCAACCACCACTGCCTTCAATTCTGATCTCCAAGCCATCCTCCAATGGGGCTCAGATAACCTTGTCAATTTCTTAGAGTAAAGTAGTCAAACCCAGTTCTGTCTTATTTCTCACAAAAAAGAACCACTTTTCCCCCAATATTATTTTTGATAACACTTAAATTTCCAGACAAGATGAGATTTCTCTTCTTGGAATTACCCTGACATCAAGCCTTTCCTGCATAAACACATCACAACCATTGCATCCCCGGCTTCCAAAAAAAATAGGATTTCTTCACCTTTCTTCTTAACAGATATTACTTTGTCTCTGTTAACCTTATACAAATCACAAATTTGCCCAGCTATCGATTACTACTTAGATTGATAAATGACTGTTGGATTGATAAATGGCATATCTGTGACTGAATGCTTAAAATCCCAATGAACAAAACAATTTTGAATGATCCTTGACAACTATCAACCATATTGCTTGTAAAGATTAACTTTTGCACTGGCCTCCTTAGCAATTATCAAGAACCACTAAAATCTTTCCTGATTTCCATTATAATTCTATGTTCCAACTCATAAGCCAATTCTTAAAAAATTCTGATGTCATCCAAGCAATTTCATTAGCATGGTACTGAACTAAACTCCATTCTAATCTCTTACGGGTAATGAAATATGGCCTTTTTTCCCCATAACACATTCAATTACTAGTTCCTGACATATCTGAACAGAGCAACATGTTGCACAATCCATTGCTTTCTTTGATCATGACAAGCATATTTATAAAACAGGAAAACACCTGGTGTGGCACAATAAAATACTCCCATTTCATCAGATGTCACCAGCAGTAAATTTTTGAAGCAAGATTCCATAATTTTTCTAACATTCCATGTGGTAGAGGTTACTGTCTGGCCCAATTAAATAGCAATGTGTCCTAAATAAATAAAGTAAATTCTTGTCATATTCTCATTTTGTTTCTAGCTAAACTATGCAACACTCATAACCTTGTCAATATACAGATCAAATTTCACAAACTTGGAAAAAATGGATCTGGGAACATCCAAATGGAACAAGATCACAAATGGATCATATTTTAATCAATGGAAAGTGGGTAAGATCAGATCAAAATTGCAGAGCTTATAACAGCGTAGTACTGAACTCCAATAGCATAATAGTAAGCACATATAAAAATTCATCTCAGCACTTCATCATCAAATTCCTGCCATGTACCCTCAAGGCATGTACAGGATATGATAGTACAACATGAAAAAAATTACATTACTAACTTCCTATCTACAATTTTCCTCCAAATCAGTCTGTTACTTGTCAAGACTCCAACATTATCAGATCTTATATTTCTATCGTCTAAGGCACTTTGTACCGTATCAATCCACCTATATCTTGGTCTTCCTCTGGGTCATTTTGCTGCCAACCTGGCAGAGAACACTTGTTTTGCTAATCTTTCTTCGCCCATTCTGTTTAAGTGACCATACCACCTGAGATTAGCTCTGCTAATGCATTCCTGGATGTTGACAATGTCAAGTTCTTTCCTAATATCCTCGTTTTTAATATGATATTGCCATTGATGCCATCTGTTCATGCCTATAATCTTTCTCAGGACTCTCATATCTGCGATCTCTAGTCTTTGGTCAAGTGTTTTACTTCTGATCCAGCTCTCAGATCCATAAGTTAAAACTGGTTTGAACACTGTCTTGTATACAGCTAATTTAGTGTTCCGACTAATTTCTCTCTTATTCCATATGAATTTATTCAATTGGCTACCCACCATACCAGCTTTGCTGATTCTGTTGTCTATTTCTATATTTAATTTACCATCCTCAGTAAAAATCGTGCCTAAATAGCTGAAATGTTTTACTTGTTCCACAGGTTCTCCATTCACAATGCAGTTGACATTTTCAATGATTCTGCCTATTTTCATTGTCTTTGTTTTTTATTGCTGACCTTCATACCATATCTATTACAACAGCTATTCAATTTAGTCAGAGAATCTTGCAGACTTGTAGTGGATTTATTTAGAAGTATAACATCATCTGCATAAAGCAAAGAGCTGACATTAACATCTCCAATTTTGATATCATGTTTAATACCACTTTCCTTCATAATGTGATCCATATAGATAATGAATAACAGAGGGGATAATGTACATCCTTGTCTCACACCAGATTTAACATTAAACCATCTTCCTGTACTTCCTTCAATTCTAACTGCTGACTTACAACTCAAATAAGGACTAAGTATTGCTTGATATAATGCCCTATTAACACCATATAACTGCAGCGTATTGAATAGCTTCTCTCTTGGCACCTTGTCATATGCCTTTTCCAAATCGACAAAACTTAAATACAGATCTTTGTTATATTCCCATGCTTTCTCGACTATTTGTTGTAAAATGAAGATCTGATCCTGACAGCCTCTATTTGGCCTGAATCCAGCTTGTTCTTCACCAAGCTTTTCTTCCACAATTCTTCTCAACCGTTTCTCAAGTATATTTGCATAGGAACACTCAGTAGGGAAATACCTCTGTAATTCTCACATTCAGTTTTATTTCCCTTTTATATATGGGTACTATGAGAGCTCTACTCCAATCATCGGGAATTCATCCTTCTGTCCAGGCTTTCTGAACTATGCAGTGCAGCCACTGTAAGACTCTTATACCACCACACTTCAGCATTTCTGGTCGAATATCATCTACTCCTGCTACCTTTCCACATTTCAAGCCTTTGATGGCTTTTTCTACTTCAAGTATAGATATGTATTCCTGACTGCATGCCTGTCAGTGTTTTTTACCACTGTGCTGTCATCACTTCATTTAACAGTTTTTCAAAGTAATTACTCCATACTTCAAGGATATCTTTTTCTCCTGTTTTCATGTCACCTTTATCATCTCTAATTCCTTTTACAACACTCTTTCCCCCATTTCTGAGCTTCTTCAACAACCTCCAGAATATTTTGCCACCTTCTTGATATTTATTTTCTATATTCTTGCCAAAGTCCTCCCATGACTTTTGTTTAACTAGTTTTACACAGTGTTTAGCATTCTTGAATTTGTCTCTATATTCTCTACGAGCACAAGCTGACTTATTTGACAGGAACTTTTGATATGCTTTCTTCTTTTCCTTCACTGCCCTTTTAACTTCCTGTGTCCACCAGGGAGTTCTGATTTTTTTATCCTTACAGACAACCTCACCACATGCCTCTCTGGCAGAATCAATCAATGTTTTCTTCAGAGTTTGCCACTGAATCTCCAAGGTTTGTTTCTTGTTCTCAAACTCTTTCAATTTTTCTTCAATAATCTTTGTGTATTTTAGTCTACAGTTCACATCTGAGAGCTGCTCAACTTTTATTCGCTTTAAAACTTTCTTACATTTTATTCTTTTCGATATGAAATTCAATTTTATCCTGCTCAAGACTAAATAGTGATCACCTCCAATTTCAAATCCTCTGTACACTCTGGTGTCCTGCACCAGGGAGAAAACATCACTATCAACAATAACATAGTCAATGAGACTTTTCTTATTCCTTGCCTCTTCTCTCCATTTTAAAACCTAAAACAAGAATAGCAAATAAATATTAATGGGAATTAATATTAATTAATTAATGGAATGACCTAACTCTTCCTATCATATGAACTCAGTATAAAGAAGCAATACATAACAAACTAATGGAAGTCCCAATGCTGGAAGAACCATCCAGAGCTTCACTCACATTTTGCAATTCAGAAAAACTTTGGTAAACAAGACTTCATCTTCTCAAAGGAAATGGGTACCACAAACCACTGAAGAACTGATAAATAAACACAATGACATTAAGCAGCAGTGCAGGAATCAGAGGACGTACAATCTACACACTCAACTAAAAGAACCAAATGATTAAGTATAAGTGGCCTTTTGAAAATGACAAGGAAAATCATATCCTGGCTATCTGTCAAAAATTAGAACTATATCAAAATACCCATAAAACCAGAGAACTGTATCATTTAGTTAATTACTTATGTACCAAGGAAAGGAAGCCTAAAGGACTGAATAAAAGCCAAAAATGACAAGACACCTGAAGACAAAAAGGAAGAACTCTTAGTATGGAAGAACCACTGTAAACTATTGAATAATTTCATCAGTGAATTTCACTACAGGTTTTTTTGTCAGAAATAATAATAAAAGAACTTCTCATTGTGTGTGTAACAATTTTACAATGTAAGAATTTGAAACTGCACAAAAAACCTAAGAGAACGAGAAACAATTGGGATGGATGACAGCAGAGACTGTTAAATATCTGTAATGCAGCTCTAGCTACATACAACATTCCATCACAATGGAGAGAAAGCCTAATAATACCAATACCCCCCCCCCTCCACCAAAAGGCTATCTAAATAACCCAGAAAATTACAAAGGAATCACATTACTTCCTGCTAACAGATGCTTCTAAACTGAACTGAACCACATGTAACACCTCTTCTACTCATGGGGGGGGGGTGGGGGGGGGGGGGGGTGGGGGGGGGGGGGGGTGGGGGGGGGGGGGGGTGGGGGGGGGGGGGGGTGGGGGGGGGGGGGGGTGGGGGGGGGGGGGGGTGGGGGGGGGGGGGGGTGGGGGGGGGGGGGGGTGGGGGGGGGGGGG
This sequence comes from Typopeltis vanoorti, assembly GCF_054136105.1. NCBI lineage: Eukaryota > Metazoa > Arthropoda > Arachnida > Uropygi > Thelyphonidae > Typopeltis > Typopeltis vanoorti. Next base: position 94,770,046 of record NC_143550.1, on the reverse strand, counting down.
GGTGGGGGGGGGGGGGGGTGGGGGGGGGGGGGGGTGGGGGGGGGGGGGGGTGGGGGGGGGGGGGGGTGGGGGGGGGGGGGGGTGGGGGGGGGGGGGGGTGGGGGGGGGGGGGGGTGGGGGGGGGGGGGGGTGGGGGGGGGGGGGGGTGGGGGGGGGGGGGGGTGGGGGGGGGGGGGGGTGGGGGGGGGGGGGGGTGGGGGGGGGGGGGGGTGGGGGGGGGGGGGGGTGGGGGGGGGGGGGGGTGGGGGGGGGGGGGGGTGGGGGGGGGGGGGGGTGGGGGGGGGGGGGGGTGGGGGGGGGGGGGGGTGGGGGGGGGGGGGGGTGGGGGGGGGGGGGGGTGGGGGGGGGACGTATTCCTGTCCCGCTCCACGCCTCACCACTAGTTGCATCTTTCTGGCGCCGGCTGCATTCGCCAGTGTCGCACATGCTGTGAACAAGCACTGACATGTTTCGCGTGGTCTCCATTCATACACGATTTTTATAGTCCCTTGCGATTGTTTAATGTTATGTTCTTGATAAAAATTTTATCACATAAAAAAATAATAATGTCATCCAAAAGAAGCAAGTCCGATTCTTCTACAGCTAGCAAGAAAAGAAAAAACATTGACTTTGGAAACAAAACTCAACATTATTAAGGATTTTGAAGGCGGAATGAAAATCTGTGAGCTAGCAAAGAAGTCCAATCTACAGGAATCCACGGTAAGAACAATCATAAAAGATAAAGAAAGAAAGAATTCTCGCTGCTGTGAAAAATGCCCAATCATTGAATTCAAGCATAATTCGTAAACGTCATGGGATTATTGGTGAGATGGAAATGATGCTTAAATTATGGTGTGATAATCAAGTGAGAGTAAAAAATTGTCCAGTTGATCAAACGATAATATGTAGCCAAGCCAAGCTGATTTTTGAGAGGATAAAAAGTAGAAGCGGACAAAGAAGAAAATTTCGTGGCCAGTAATGGTTGATTCAACCGATTTAAAAATCACTGTAACTGGCACAGCATTGCGGAGAGGCTACGTCTTCTTTTCCTGAGACAAGGCTATCATCGAGGAAGGTAGCCATAGCAGTCAAACCATATTTAATGTAGATGAGACTGGCTTGTTCTGGAAAAAGATGCCTAAGAGAACTTTCATTGCATGTGAAGGAAAAAAGGTTTCCTGGCTTTAAGGCTTCCAAAGACCAGTTGACAGTAATGCTTGGTGGAAATGCAGCTGGTGATTGCAAGTTAAAACCACTCTTAATTTATCGCTCCAAAAATCCAGTCAAATTCTAAAGCTTGGGGTGACAGCTTCTATTTTTGAAGACTGGTTTGGTCATCACTTCATACCTGAAGTTGAATGTTATTGCCAGTTTAAAAAAATTCCGTTTAAAGTTATGCTCATTATTGATAATACACCTGGTCACCTTACTGCAACTTTAATTGATTTTGATCCACGTGTAAAAGTTGTTTTCTTGCCTCCAAATACAAACCAGCTTACTTCAACCGATGGACCAAAGAGTTATTACAATATTCAAAGCGTACTACACATGGCATTCGTTTGCAAGTCTGAATGAAGCTATGAAGCAAAATGAGCAACTCTCTGTTAAAGAGTTTTTGGAAACAGTTTAATGTTTTAGATGCTGTAAGGATTATCGGAGATTCTTGGGGTGAAATTTCCCAAAAAAACCTTGAATGGTGTCTGGAAAAAACTTTGTCCATCCTTTTTTAAATGAGAAATGGAAACATTGCCAGAAACTGATCAAGTTGTTGAGGCAATAGTAGAAGTTGTCAACCTTGCCAGGCAATTAGATTTAGAAGTAGACAGTGAAGATGTCAGTGAGCTGTTAGACTCACATAACAAAGGAGCTTACAATCGATAGAGATGCATGAGCAAAGCGCTAGTGAAGAGACCCGAAACCTCAGATCCAGTTCTATCAGAAAAGCACATGACAACTGCAAAATTAACAGAAGGTCTCAGCTTAATTAAGAAAGATTTACAGATTTTGGAGGACATAGATTCTAATGAGGAACAAATTGTAGCCACAAGGCAAGGGGAAAATAAAAAAATCATTGGCTTGCTATGAAGAAATTTTGCATGACAAGGAAAAGACATAATGCTGTCAGACGAATCTATTAGATTTTATGAAACCATTGACATCGAAATAACTTTCTTTTTTTTTATGCACGAAAAACTACAATTATGATTATATTTCTTAAAAAATATAGGTGTTTTTGTAAACCTTTGGTCCCATTTAACTAATATTTTGTATGTCTGTATATATAAATTACATGTAAAATTATACCCCAAGTTATGCGAATTCGACTTACACGCTTTTTGTTGGTTCCACCTACCGCGTAACTTCGGGGTTTTACTGTATATCAAAAATTCGGGAAGTGGATCAAAAAATGGTTCTTCATATGATTCTTATTTTTTTAATTTGTAATTTTATTATCCCCCCCCCCCCCAACTACTACTTGCTACTATTACACAGCATAATTCCCAGGTATTGGGGTTGAAACAGTTTAAAAGTGAAATGGTAAATACCTATGTATCTATGTAAGTGCATTCATCCAAAAACGATATCTGTTTGGTTCGGAAAGTCTAAAGATAAAAATGTGTATGGATGTAGTTCGGCAGTAGCTGGTCATGTTCTTACATGCTTAGAGAAAAGTGGAGGAATAGTGGTGGGCATTGGAGCAGTGCCCAAGAAAACAACTATGGCATAATGCAACACAGAATCAAACAGAGTGTAAGTGACTGGAAGGAATCTGTGAGAGAGGAGTAATTACTAAACAAACAGATGAGAGTAGTGTTTTAATCAAAACAGATTGTTTTTTTTTTTTTTTTTTTGGAGGATGATAAGGCTATGAATGAGATGTGTTTGTGCCAGGAAAGGCTAGATGGATATGAACAAATATAACAAGAAAAAAATCAGAGAATAGAATATTAGCAAAAGCAAGTGGGAGAGAGCAAAGATCTTTCTACTGAAAATAAAAACAAGGTTGTGTTTTATGGAAAAATTTGAAACATGAATCAATTAAGCAAACACTTTCATTTGTTTCAATTTGAATCAATTGAAACAAATTCAGTCGATTCAAAATCAATTGAATTTGTGGTCAGTGAGAGAATGTTAATAGTAGGAGGAATAGTGTAGGCAAAAGCAGGTCAATGAGCTACCACAAGATTGATAGAAAAATTCCAAGAGAAGAAACTATTCACCATAACATATGCAATGAATGACACCCACTGGCAAACTGATAGCAAAGGGAGAACAATGTTGTTCATTCCTTTTTAGCAGACACAGCATGGCTTTTTCTCCGAAAAATCTTCTAACAGAACCACTATCCATTATACATTATCCAAAGCAATCTATCAGCTTACTGTATCCATTATACAGTAAGCGGATAGATTGCTTTGTAGGCTGGAGGTGGATGAATCACTATCTGTTGCGTCACGAACACCTTCAATAAGAGATTTCTTAACACCAAATTAAACAAAGTCCCTTGTCTCTTATTCATATTAAAATTTAAATTTGTAGGCCTATTACTTTTAAAAATCATGGCACTACGGTTTCGAAACAAGCATGTGGATAATGCCTTAAGTGACGATGATATTATTGGATATCAATTAACTTTAGATATCGCCGAAGATCCAGAAAACAATAGTGAAACAGAAGAAAAACCTCTGCCCCTCACTGCAAATATAATTAGAGAAGGTCTTGAACTGTGCAATAAATTGGAAAATCATTTTCTTGTTAATAACGAATTCTGAATGAGCCTTTAAATTCCAATGTGAGCTGAAGAACAGTATGTCTGTATATTGCGAGCTGTATAAAAAATTAGTGAAATCATCATCGCAAAGTTTAATCACTGATTACATTGTCAGAAGAAAAAAATCAGCACAGAACGAGGGTGAAGCTAATTCTGTTTGTGAAGAATCATTGCCTTTACCATACAGATCTGATGCGCTGACTATCTCTTCTGGTGATGAAAGTGATTTTGCACCAGTTCGTAAACGTTGCCGAATATTGTCTAATAGCGATGATAATTCTGATGAGAAAATGTAAAAAAAAAAAAAGACTTTTCAATAAAATTAAGTGAATAAAGCTTTAAAACAAACTTAGCCATTCTTATTTTCTTGAATTTTTATAAAATTTTTTTAATGGGATTTTAGGTTTATTTTAATTCATTGCTTCCGTTTTATGCAGTTTTAGAAAATTATGGAATGCATCCCTAATTTTTCAATGTAAGTTAGGCCTTTTTTATGAGATTTTTTATATGGTGTTTTCTGTGGAACATATCCACCGCATCAAAAGAGACCCGACTGTACATATTTCCTGAGAGAAAATGCATCACAAGTTATCTTTTCCCTTTACATGTTCTTTCATTATTCATATTACATATCTATTACATACACACATACAAAGGTTTAGAAAAATTCTGATGAAAAATTTACATCTAAACCTTAATGCAACTGTTAAGCTTTTTGGAGGATGGTAAGGCTATGAATGGGATGTGTTTGTGCCAGGAAAGGCTAGATGGATATGAGTAAATATAACAAGAAAAAAAAAACGGTTATCCAATCAAATAGACAAATTACATCTTCCAACATTAAGATGAGACTTGATGTATATGATTAATCAATATATGGCTGTGTAAGCAGATGCCTAAAAACTTGAATCTCACCATGGCATAGATGTGGTGCTAATTTGATATTATGATTAAGTAACCGAAGCTATGAGTCATGTGAATTATGTCTTATAACTGTGTGTTTCTTGGCTAAAATATTTGTTGACAGGAGAGGGGTAATCACGAGTTTCTTGTGTAATGAGAACTGGCAAAAAGTATTTCCTGTATCCTAGACAAGATTCAAACTAGGTCTTTCCAAACAAGAGACAAAGAGCACATCATTTATTCAGACCAAACTAGAGGCAGTTAATGTGATGTAGTACGATATTACAACATTCCTTACTGGAGGTCTGAAGTGCCAATTTACATATTTACACCATAACTGAATCTTCAGAGGTGACAAATTTTGCAATGCCAAACAATTCAGTTTCAAAAAACTTGTTTTTAATAACATTTGTGACACAATAATGATTATTGGAAACACATATTCACAAGAAAAGAATAATAAAGAATTTTATTATTGCAAATATTTTGGCCAGAAACTAACAGGTCATCACTGGTGCACAACACAATATGCTAGAACAAGGAATGTTATTCCTTTTTTCCAGATCTGAACTATTGTTGGAGTACCATTGTAAGGGTGATAACAAACTAAGATGAAATTACAAAACTAAAATCAATGTAATTAAAATAATTACATTGATTTTCAATTTTCAAAATGCGAGGGAGGGGGATAAAAAGGGAGAGTACTATTACTTGCCATTTATGAGGCTCTCACAAATCTTGGCGATGAATAGATCGTTTAAGTTTGGGCAGTACAGAAGTTCTTCAGCATACACTCTCTCTCTCTCTCTCTCTTTAAACAACCAGTCATACTTAAACACTGATATAAAAGACAATTATTGGACAGGAGGATACTGTGGTCAGTGTCCACCCCTGCTCTGGCACTCTAGATTTTTCAGGATTATCGTGGTTGCCCCTGTAGTCATTTTTGACTGAGCACCCTGCTTATTGGAGGCCTGAAGTGGCTTGAAAAAGTTCCACGTTTGGTCTCTAGAGCAGGTATTCCAGACTATGTAAAAAATAATAAGTAGAAATACAAAAAAGTATATAAAATTAATAAAAATGGGAAAAAAAAAATTTAGCCTGACAAACTTTCAAGAGTAGGAACAACATAAAAAAAATAAATAAATAAACACTGAACCTGGTAAACAAGAGAGGGAGGACCCAGGAAGAGATTTTTTTGATAGGGTAGAATGTAGGATGTAAACTATCTTTTCAGGATTTTTGTGACTTCCTTCAAGATGCCTGCAATGTATGGGATAGGGAGACTGGATGTACCAATTCAGAGTTCTTAGGTACTAGCTCATACGTGTCTAAGATGCATTTTAAACTTCTTTGAGGAAAAATCATTTTTTCGCATGATGTTTTGGATAGTGTCCAGTTTTTGTCGGAGATCCCATCCTCTCAAGTGATGCTAATAAACTCCATCTAAAAGTTTCTCCTATACTACTAGAGCCATACTTTGCTCCCAATCAAGGTTCTAAAATTCCTCTGATTCAACAACCAGCTCACCATTACAAAAGCAGATAAAGGAAAAGTTCAAGTAGTTATGAACACTACAAAATATAACAAAATAATTTGTCTTCTATTACAAGATCAAACTACTTACCTACAGATTACTCAAAACCCTATCAATAATCAAATTAACAAACTGAATGATCTACTCAACAAAGTGATCAGCTGATCAAAAACTGAAGACCTATTTTGAAAGAACCTCATTTCTATGGCATACTAAAAATCCACAAAGAAGGAGTTCCATAGTTGACTGTAGAGATGTGCCTACCTACTGCCTGGCCAAAATTTCTAGCTTATCTTTTATGCATTTGAGCAGACTATTCATAAGCCTCTGTGAAAAATTCATCAGAATTCCTAACAAAAATTAAAAATCTATCCTTATAACTGATGGACATGATGGTCATTTTCAACATCCAGTCTTTATTTACTAGTGTACCTCTTGTCAGCAATCTACAGCTGTTATCAGAGCAGTTCGAATCTTTTTGTAGAGTTTGTTTCTGCACATGAAGTAGTCTGAGTGCATGCATGCATGACAAGGTTGAACAGCATGCATGCACTCAGACTACTTCATGTGCAGAAACAAACTCTACAAAAAGATTGAAGTATCAGCAATGGGAAGTCCCTTGTCTCTTACACTAGTTAATTTGTAATTAGATCACTTGAAGATTTTCCCTGTTTTCCACAATGCAACTGTGACCTTCCTTCTGGATACACAACATGGATGATGTGTTTGCCATTTGGCAAGAATCAAAAGCATTTTGACCAACTTTTCTAATAGCCTATCCGCCCCCCCACATCAGCTTTAAATGAAAAAAGAAAAGAACAGAAAATTAGCCTTCCTAGACATTTTTCTTTCCTGTTCCCCATCTAGAACACTTACAACATCTGTGCCCCACATATTCACCTTCACAGGCCATTACATACAAGATTCAGCTCATTACCCATCTTAAAAGACTGAAGCACTTTTATATTGCCCGAACTTAAATTGGAATGACTGTCTATCCATTGCCAAGATTTAGAAGGGCCTCATCTTGATAAATGGCAAGCTATATGCATCCCCTTTCCCTCTTTGTCAAATTTCCCTTTCCCTCAATAAATTATTTTAATTATCTAATTCTGTAATCTTATTGCAAGTTCAAAACACTTCAGTTGTATGGGAGTGAATGAAATATTATATATACAAAGCAATATATAGTCTATATTTAAGTTGTCAGTCAGCAGTTAGAATTTAAGGAAATACAGGGAGATGATGTAACATCAGGGGTTAGACAAGGATGAACATTATCTCCACTATTATTCATCTATATGGATCACATTATGAAAAAAAAAGTAGCATTAGGCCTGATATTAGAACTGGAGATGTCAAACTTAGCTCTTTGCTTTATGCAGATGTTGTGCTCCTAAACACATCTAGTGCAAGTCTCAAGGATTCTCTAACTAAATTGAATAACAGTTGTAACAAATTTGGCATGAAAATTAGCAATAAAAAAAAAAACCAAAACTATGAAAATCAATAGGAACTTAGAAAACTTCAGCTGAATTCTGAATAGGCATGGAAATCCATGCCTAAATTCAGCTGAACAGCTGAATTTAGGCATGGATTTTAGTGAAGATGGCAGATTAAATATGGAAATAGACAGCAGAATAAGCAAAGCTGATATGGTGGATAGCCAGCTGAATAAATTTATATGGAATAAGAAAGAAATTTGCCAAAACACCAAACTAGCAGTATACAACACAGTGTTCAAGCCAGTTTTAAGTTATGGATCTGAGAGCTGGGTTATAAATAAAGCACTTGATCAAGGATTAGAGACCACAGATATCAGGGTTCTGAGAAAAATTAGGGAAGTGAATCGATGGCAGAATCATATTAAAAATGAAGATATTAGAAAGGAACATGACATTATTAGCATTCAAGAATGTCGCAGCAGAGCTAATCAAAGGTGGTATGGTCACTTATATAGAATGGACGAGGAAAGGTTAGCAAAACAGATATTTGATGCCAAGATGACAGGAAGGAGATCTAGAGAAAGACCAAGGTCCAGGTGGATTGATTCAGTCACAAGCACAAAATAACACAGATATGACAATATTGGCATGCTTATAAGTAATAGACTGATTTGGAGGAAAATTGTTGATAAGAAATTAATGATAATGTAAACTTAATCATGTAATGTTGTCACAGTCACAATTTGAATATTCCCTTGAGGGTACTTATAAGGAAATTGATAATGATTACTGTAAGTTATTTTAATTTTATTTGTATTTTTAAAGGAAATGGCATAATAAATAACATATTTAAACCATCCCTGGTATAAGACACACCAGAATCAGACTATATAGTGTCCTGTCTAAACCAACTTTATTATATGGAAGTGAAACATTCCTCAGAAAAACAGTTGGATATACAAAGCAGGACCCTGAAACAAATGAAGAAATTTTAGTCCCTAAATATAAACAAAAATGGTTAAAACATCTAAACTGAATGGACAATAGCAGACTATCAAAATACTATACAGATATAAAATAAATGGAAAAATAATGCTAGACTAAGAAAGTGATGGCATGAGCCTGTAAACAGGCCACATGGCCTAAAATCCAAGATAAGAGGAAGAAGAAGTAGATTGTCTGTAACTACTCCCATATGATAGTACTCAAGCATGTCAGATCTGTAAAAAAGGAATAACATTCCTTGTTCTGGCTTCATATAGTGACTGTGCACCACTGTCACTATATGAAGATGGTCTGTTAGTTTTAGGCCAAAATATTTGCAATAATAAAATTATTTATTATTATTATTATTTGTAAATATATGTTTTTACTAATCATTCAAGCACTTGAATGATCAGTGTTTAAAGCATCACAACTGATGCTTTAAACACTGATTTCTTTCTCATTCTTTATACATATAGTGAGAATAACGCCATTAGCTTCAATGCTATTAAAACAATTTTGTCTTTCTTTTCACCAGAAAGATCTCCTCTTTAACTTTGATAGTACTCACATCTAAAGTGAATATCATTTTTTTTTTTTTTTTGGGCTGAATTTACACTCTAACCTCTCCAGGTGCAAAATAATCTATCATACCTAGAGTTTCTCCGGCCTCCAAAAAACTCTGTGTTTTCCTCAAGATGTTACCAATGCATCACTGACTAGGTCATGTAGCTTTGCTAGTCCACCTGAAACTGGAGATACAGTGAAGTACAGTGAGGATTATTGTTTGTTATGTACTACACAGGCAATTTGTCATTTCAATCATGTTCTAAATATGGAGAAGATGGACACATCTGTTATAGGATGCTCTAAAGCAGTTTGGTATGGACCATTGGCAGATCAAGTCATGCATTCTTTCACTTTTACTTGTAATAAGAAATTTGTTGATGCATTTGGTACGATATCAAATTCATTTCTGCTGTCTTTGTCGAGCATTCCAAATCCAGGAATATTTCTGTGGTTTAAATGAAAGATTTTGTAGATTTAAGAGAGCCAGGCATAGAAAGAGTGGCTCGTTGCACATAACGTATGAGGGTGGTCTGAAAAGTTCTTGGCCTTGACCATAGATGGCAACACTATCAGCAAGATTTTTTTCCCCTAAGTTGGTACATCTGTCATAAGCATCCATGTGAAATTGCAAGTCATCTATCAAGTAGTTTTTTTATACAGCTGTCTGAAGCAAAAGTGTTGTCTGTATCCCTTGAAATGGATAAAACTGAGTATCGTGCGATTATAAAATTCTTTGTAAAAGAAGGTTTAATGCCAAAAGAAATTCATTTGAAGTTCATAAATCTATGGGTGCTCTTCTCCTTCGTTTTCAACAATTAAGAAATGGGCTGCCGAGTTTAAATGTTGGCGTACCAGCCTTGAAGATGATCCATGTGAAGGACGTCCAAAAAGTGTAACAACACCAGAAATCATTGATCAAGTGCACAATATGGTATTGGATGACAGGCGAGTCAAAGTGAGTGAAATTGCTGAGACTATAGGCATTTCAAAAGAACGTGTAGGATATGAAGATTTGCAAATGAAAAAGCTTTGCGCAAGATGGATGACATGCTTGCTAACAGCAGATCAAAAATGCAGTCGCATGAAAATCTCTGAACAGTGCCTTGAGCATTTTAACAAGAATAAACTGATTTTGTGCGTCGATTTATTACTATGGATGAGACTTGGATTCACCATTACACACCAGAATCCAAACAGCAGTCAAAACAGTGGACAGAAGCCGGTTGTTCAGCGCCAAAGAAGACAAAGTCGGTTCCATCAGCAGGAAAGGTGTTTTGGGATGCTAAAGGCATTTTGTTTATTAGTTATCTTGAAAAGGGTAAAACAATAAACGGAGGAATATTATTCTGATCTTTTAACTAGACTAGATGAAAAAATTCATGAGAAAAGACCCAGTTTGCAGAAGAAAAACATCATCTTTCATCAGGACAATGCACTGCACCTGCCCACAAAAGTGTTTTGGCAATGGGGAAATTAAGGGATCTGTACTATGAATTGTTGGAACATCCACCCTATTCCCGAGATTAGGCTCCCTCTGAATTCTATCTTTTTCCCAAACTAAAACTCTTCCTCACTGGTCAGCAAATCTTTACTCTTTGAATCAAGAGGTGATTGCAGATCTTACTGAGAACCACTACATGGATGGAATAATGGCACTGGAGCATTGCTGGAATAAATGTATTAGTCTTAAGGGAGATTATGTTGAAAAATAAAAATAATTTTGAAATTATAAATTCGTTTTTACATTGTTAGGTCGAGAACTTTTCAGACCACCCTCATAGATGTGGAGGAGTAATAATCATTATTCTGCTGTATTGTCTAGTTGCTGGGACCTTTCTAGGTGGAGGAAAATGTTGGCTAGAATTTTAAGCCAAACTCTTAACTTTTTTTGACTTCAAATCTTAGTCAACACTTTCCTTGTTGGTATAGATAGCATTAAGAGTTTTCTGGTGTGCTTATAGTATTCTTCAGTTTGTCTAGTAGGCAGATGATGTGCACTCTTATATCATTTATACTGATGAATATATGAGAGCACAGCTGTTTGCAGAGAGCTTTCATTATAACCTTATGAAATATTTGCCAACTTCTAATGGCATTATCATTAGCAGTAACTTCTATTGTATTTGGGCTCCTGCTCAGTGTTAGACTTCAATAGGTTGGAGTCAACATAAGGATAAATCTTCATCTACAAAGATAAACACACATTTCCTCGCTTGTTCTTTTGTCATTTAGAAAGAAATTAATGTTTTGAAAGGATTAGGAAATCTCCCCCCCCCCCCCATTAGTGGAAATGGTTGTCAAACATTCTGAGTGATAATGACACTAGGTCATTCTGTTTCTGGTTATGTCACTGATAAAACGTTGAAAGAAGAGAGCGAGTAGGAAGCCATTTTTGGCATGCACACACACACCTTGTTCTGATAATGTATATAAAATGGTTTTGATTTATAATCATTTATATATTAGACTTATATCACTAATAAATATTAAGAATAGACCTAATTTTAAAGTAGTTAAAGTTTGTGAAGTTATCAGAAGAACAAAAAATCTACAAGTACCTGCAGACATCAGGAAGTCATAATGTGAAAAAACTCATGACATAATTACACACAGCTGTTGCTAGCATGGTTGACTGAGTAGTTAGCGTATCTGTTCTCCAACCAACAGACTGTAGGTTAGAATCCCACCATGTGCATGGATGTTTATAATTTAGGTGGGAGATAAATTCATCACCTACCTAATAATTGTAAACATCCATTCGATATTGTTTCTTTCCTGGTGTGAGACCAATGCTCTCCTCATTAGGAAGCCTGAAGTGCTTGAAAAAATTCCATGTTTGGTCTCCAGAGCAGGATTTATGAGCCATGTAAAAAATCTCCTGTGAACAATATCCCTCCAAATTAGACTATCGATATTCCGCACGGGGATGCTTAAGGGTCAAAGCTGTATAATTGAAAGAGACCTCCACATAGTAGCCTTCAAAGGAGAACCGACCAGGGCTTCTGACCTAATGTCCAATCCTCACCTTCTCGTGGTGCACCCTGTTAGGTATCTACGTGGATACTGAACAAACGAGGATGGGCTGGAAATTTGGGATTTAGCCGACCAAATTGTATTCTTATTGACTTAAACCACAATGTAAAATGATTGTATAACATGTGACAGAATTTCATGTCGGCTGCGGTGTTGCCCGGTTAAACAAGGCCCCCGTTGTTTTTGCTAGGAAACCAGGGTGAATAGTGAAAAGTCAGCTACTGGAACAAATCCTGAAACAACCCAACTCAATATAACCACAGTTCAAGATCAGTACTATCAACATAGGAAGCCTGAATGGCAAAGAAATTGAACTAATGGAACTACCACATCAACATAATAGGGGTGGCTGAAACAAAGACTGGTGAGATCTTTCTAAGCAATAAATACAAAATGTTATATTCAGGCAATAACAATCAGAGAAAAGAAGAAGTAGCCATAGTATTCAACACTAAATACGAGGCTAATCTTCTTGAATGGCAGGCAATATCAAGTAGAGTGATGTGGACAAATATCAGAATGGGGAACTAGACAATGAGACTTATTTGTGCCTATGGTCCCACAGAAGGTTCTACTAAGGTAGAAGTGGAGGAATTTTTTGAGACTTTAGAGAAAGCAACTGACAATGAAAAAGGAAAAGCTGGTCCTTGTTGGGGATCTAAATAGCAGAGTAGGAAATGATTGTCAGACATACAAAAATATTTTGGGAAAATTTGGAGAAAAGAGTAAAGCTAATAATAATGGCAAATACCTGTTGGATTTCTGCTCAGGACATGAACTGGTTATTACTAACACAATGTTCCAAAATAAAAGTGTACACAAATTCACATGGTGAGAAGAGGCAAGGAATATGAAAAGTCTCACTGAGTATGTCATTGTTGATAGTGATGTTTTCTCACTGTTGCAGGACACTAGACTGTACAAAGGATTTGAAATTGTTGTTGAAGGCATCAACAAAGGGCAAAGCTTATAATAATGTTAAGTGTGCTGAATTTCTGTTTATGACATGGACTACTCATCATTAACACCATGTTTCATCATAAAGATATACAGAAATTCACCTGGAGAGAGATAGAACACAAAACAGAAAAGTCTTATTAGCCACATTACTGTTGACTAATATTTTCATGTGTTCAAGATATTCAAGAGTTTACAGAAGATTTTAAATTGGAAGTGAAAACATCACTTATTTTAAGCAGGATAAAATTTAATATTATATTATACAGGAAATTAAAATGTATCAAGAACTTTAAAAAGAATTAAAATTGAGCAGCCATTAAAAGTAAACATGTCAGGGCTTGAAAACAAGAATGCAACCTTAGAGTCTCAGTAGCAACCTCTTAAAAAAAAAAAAAGTAGTTGAATGAACTAAGAAGCCATGTGGTAAAGTTATCTGTAAGCATAGAAAAATCAGAACTCCATGGTTGATGCAAGAAGCTAAAGAGGCAGTCCAGGAAAACAAGAAAAGCATATTGAAAGTTCTTACCAAGAAAGTTGGCAGATGCTCTAAGAGAATAAGGGAAAAAAATAAATAAATAAAAATAATGTAAGAATGCAGATGCATGTAAATGTGGCTAAACATTTACACACAGCTTGTCATGCTAACTTGTCTTGACAAGAATATGAAAGATGACAAATTGTTCTGGAGGCTATTGAAAAAGCTTAGAAATTGAGGAAATATAACAGTAAAAGGAATAAGAGAATAATAAAGATAACATGGAAACAGAAACTAAAGATATTTTAGACATCTGAAGTACTTACTTTGAAAGACTGTGAAATAAAACAAACATTGACAGAATGGCAGAGGAAGATCAAGATCAGTGCATTGATATAGTCAAAAGTGCCCTAGAAGACAGAAACATAAGATCTCACAATATTTAAGTGCTGAATATAAAATTCCTGACACACACACACACCCCCTCACGGGGTGTATAGGATATTATGATAGTACTACGTGGTAAACCTACATCATTGCTAACTTCCTATCAACAATTTTCCTCCAAACCAATCTGTTACCTGTCAAGACTCTGACATTATCAGATCTTATATTTCTATCTTCAGATGCCTTCTTTAATGACTTATAAAGGTTATCTACTTTTTCCTTAGAACCTTCTGTTGGACTATAGATAGTAACGTCTCATTGTCCAATTCTCTGTTGAAATTTCCCTGCATACATAACTCTACTTGGAATTGCATGTCAATTAAGAAGTTTATCTTCCTGTTTGATGTTGAAATCTACTGTTACTCTTTCCTTTCCCTGATCATCACTGTCCCAATATAACACTGTTCCATTTGGCAATGACAACAGCATGAAATTTCATTATGATGTATTATCCATGTTTGTTTGTGAATACAGAATGTAGTTTGATTCTGTATTCACGTTTGTAAGTTCCAAAATTTGCAATCCATCCTTGTTCATTCAGTTTCAGTGTATACATACTAATGGGATGCACCATGTAAAAATGAGGACTGGGCATTAGGTCAGAAGCTCTAGTGTAAACTTTCTAAATACTAACCTCACATAGCAAATTGTATCTGACAAAGATATAATGGATAGAATGAAGATACAATAATCTACCATTTATCCAACCTTCAAAACAACAACCCTTCAATTAACTTACTCTTGCATGATGACCAACTTCTGGTACAGCATTATGTAATTGTACTTCTATCATCTGACCCTTCAATCACAAGAATAGCATATTTCCTTCCCAATGTGGTCGAATAAATGGTAGATTATTGCGCTTGTTTAAGTTCTGACAGCGATTACCGTTGCCAAAGGCACATAATGTGTCACGCACTGGTCTGAAATATCGTAAGCTGACTTTTCTCATATAATGATTTGAAATCAAAGCTTATATCTATGGTGCTAAGCATAAGATAATTTCAAGGGTTTTATAGTCTTTTCACTAAAATAGCTTCTTAAAAACACATTCATATTCCCTTTCACAGCAATAAGGCCTGGCAGCCAAATTCTGGTTCATGCCATAATTTTATCTTTTATAAGCAACACATATTAGCCACATGTTCCTTTTCTCTAATCTGAAATATCTATTCAATTTGGTCAAAACATGTAAAATGACTTAGCAACTTATTTCACATACATTGCACTGTTTGCAATAAGGATGTGAGAGCAACTGGATTGAAGAAATGTGTGTGTTTAATGGATTAAAGGATTTGAATGACACTAAAATCATAACTTAAAAATTTTTGCTTTCTTTAAAGATATACTACAAATGGAAAAGCATCTGCTCCCAGAAATATTGTAATATTCAAAATATGGTAGAGGGTCTTGGAAGGCGCTGCAAAATTTTGTCTCTGTGCCTTTCATTACAGCTATTCTGAGAGAGAGAGAGAGACGTATCCATTCATATTCTTTTACTGTACCAGATCTTTCACCATGCATTTCTTTGTTTTAACTCTCTGATTTCTGACTCCAGGAGCATTCTGACATCAGTGATTTTGCTTTATGAACACAGCAAAAGAGAAACATTCCCCATCCTTTTTAATAAGGATGTGCACGAAATGGAGAGCACATTACAATAAGGGCACTGCAAGATTTTGACATAACAAACAAAAAAAGAAAGATAACAGGCTTCCTTGCAGGCCATCGAAAGGTGTCATGAAGCGAACTAAAATTTTGAAATTATGCCTTATCACTATGAAAGAAAATAAGCACATATTTTTAAGAAAACTATATATATATATATATATATATATATTTTTTTTTTGTACACTCTTTTTATTAAGTCTTACACCTACCACTAAGGTATTTAGTTTTCCACTTTAGCTCTAAAGGACATAAAGTTTGATTTTACATGGACTTCAATGCAACAACACAAATGCATGATATGTGAGATTCATACAAGCAAGAAGAAATCATGTGTTATAACAAAAAAAAAAAAAAAAAAAAAAAAAAACAGTGAAACTTCACTACATCTGTTATATGTTTTGATTAGGCCCAATTCGACTTAAGTCTGTGTGTATTCACAAGTTGAACTGAACTGCTCACTGCAACTAGCATTTCAGTTTCTTATCTTGACTAACTTAGGTGTTGGATATTATTCATAACTTATTTTACAGTATTACAACACCAAACAAAACTAAATTATAATTTTTAAAGGTACCTGTGGTATAACTATAAAATAACAAAATCACACAATAACCACAGTAATAAACTTTAATGAAAATACAAATATTTCACATTTTGAAATATATCATGGCCATGATTTTGCTGTAATATCTATATCCATATCTTGATTTTTTGCATAATATCAGATGCAATCTGTCAAGACTTTCAAGTGAAGATGCTAACAAACTATGCTTTAAAGTTGCTGATTCACTCTTTAGAAGCAAATAACCTCCATGTAATTTATCTACTACTGAATTCTGTGTGCTGGTTTCATTAAAACAAAAGAACTATATATCTATTTCAAAAGCAGATAAAGGAAAAGATGCACTGGTAATGGATAAGGCTGACAATGAAATAAAGATAGACTGCCTTTTATAGGATACCTCTATCTATCAGGAAATTACTTACAATCCTGAAAACAAAAACAAACAAACAAAAAAAAACATGGATTAAACAATTAAATAAGCTCCTTTAATGAAGTTGGCTAGGATCAAATTCTTTGTGTAAGTTACACACTCATTTTGGAAGGATTCCTCATTTATGTGATCTACCAAAAATTCATTAAGAAGGTTGTTCAGTATGACCCATTGTGAACTGTATTGACTCTCCCACATATATAGAATTGCTAAGCTTCTTTCATGTTCACTGCTCATACTGGACAATCCAGATCTTCATCAAGAATTCTACACATTATCTTGAAAAAAAATCAAGGATATTCAAATGTTTTGACATTGTTTTCTGTATTTACCAACATTCTGTTATTTGACACTATTAGTTTACTACATGATGATTTCCATCCTGATGTAAGAATTTTTGAATTTGTTATACAATCAGGATATTTCAGCTGGAAAAAAAGATCTATAGACAGATTGAAGACACGCCATGGGTAGCCCTTCATCTTCACCTCTGGCAAACTATTTTTTGAACCATCTGGAAGATACCCTGTTCTCATCCATTCATCTCCAACCCTCTCTTTGGTTTCATTATGTTGATGTTTTTGCTATTTGGCCTCATTCTGAAAATGAACTTACCACTTTCCTACATTAACTTTCACCATGGAAAAAGAAAATGCTGGTAGTTTATCATTCTTGGAGATCTTTCTTACTCACACAGCCCCTGGTACTTTTTCAACCAGTGTTTAGTGAAAACCTACCTTTACCAGCAGAAACATTCATCAAATGTCTGCTCATCACACCTCCCAAAAAAATTGGTGTTATCAAGTCATTAATGATAGAGTGCGTAATGTGTGCTTCTCTCCTTAAAACTTAAAAGAACCTCTCACTATTAAAACTTTAATGGAATTAAATGGTTACAATCCTCATCAAATCCAACAGATAATTGACTTCTATATTCCAACACTTAAGAATTCTTTGACAGCCCACAGGATTCCAATCTCTTATATTTCTGGTATCTCTGAACCTATTGGTAGAATTATGAAGAAGTATCACCTTAATCCCACATATTTTTCCTAACAACAAAATTGCTCATCTGTTATCATCTACAAAAGACAAACTGTCGTCTCTATCTTTAGCTGGTGTTTACCAGATCCCTTGTGAATGTAATTTGACATACTTTGGGCAGAATTAATAAACATCAATACTGCACTGAATATGTGAAACCTCAAAAGTCTGATCTGGCAAAAGAAAGTTGTGAAACCTTTTACATCGGCATATACATGAACCAGAATGATTCTCCCCATTCCCCAAGAGTTTGAGAGATTCTCATTTTAAGTAAACTCAAAAATAGTTTTAATATTTATCAATGTTAATATTAATTTCTAGCATGCAGCAACCATTTTTAATTGGTAATCTGATTGTTGTGTGTACCCCTTGTATTCCTGTTCTTTGATTTGCTTGTTGTTTCCACACACTGATGACGTACTGTTATTTCAGTAGGAAATATCTGTACTTTTATTAAAGTTTATTACTGGGGTTATCATATAATTTTGTTGTTTTAAAACGAAATTATAAAAAGATGAAGATGCTGGATTTCAAATCAGCATTTCGGAATGAAACATGCTACAGATTACATGTGACAATGAGCAAGTGAAACAATTCAAATTGTAATGGACTAAAGATATAAAGTCCTAATTTGGCACCATCCAACGATGAACCACAGAAGTACATTGATGAAATGTGGCATATAATGCGTCGCTTGGTGTCGCACGGATTAGATCGTCGGCTTGTCGAGAGCTCCTGGAAAGATCAGTATTATTTTGTGTTAACATTAGATATTTTACCAGAATTTTAAGTAGTATTGTTTGCTTTTTGTTTCTTGGTGTGCTGTGCAATTTTTGCGTGTTTTCTGTTATTTTAATTATTATTTTTAAGAAAAGATAGCGTACACATGGCACCGATAAAGAAAAAAATGGCGGCCAGGTCGCCATGCTTGCTTAAGAGTTTTGATGTAAAAGAATTTATGCAATGTGCTGTCTGTGAGATGTATGCCTTGCGAAGAGCGGTAGGAGTCTGGTTAGAAAGTGATAGTGGAGTTAATATGTGTAGAAAGTGTAAAGAGAATGAGGACTTCAAGCGTGTTTCGTGTATCGAGACTGATATCGTTAACGGTAGTCAGAATGTAGAAAATGGCGGTGTACTAGAGAATTGCGTGGTAGTGCCAGATATGTGTGAGAGCGTCGCTGAAAGTGTAAATGAAGGTAGAAACACCGAAGGAATGGATGATTTGATCGATAATGAAAATGGTGAGATAAATGCGAGTAGCGAAATTGCCCGTTTAAATGGAGCGATACACAGAGCCAAACGACAACTGGAGCGTATGCAAA